>NW_027498749.1:0-110462 GCF_021521415.1 Bidens hawaiensis | reverse complement strand
TACAGTTAAGTTCATCAGAAGTGACAATGGAACGGAGTTCAAGAATTTTGAAATGGAGATCTTCTGTCTTCAGAAAGGAATTGAACATCAACACAGCGCTCCGTATACTCCGCAACAGAATGGAGTGGCTGAAAGGAAGAACCGAACTTTAATTGAAGGAGCCAGAACTATGCTGGCAGATTCGAAGCTTCCTGTGATGTTCTGGGCTGAAGCAGTTGCTACAGCCTGCTATGTTCTGAATAGAGTGTTAACCGTTAAGAGACTTGGTAAAACGTGTTACGAGCTTATGCATGGGAGAAGCCCAACTTGAGTGGTCTTGAACCATTCGGGTCCCCTTGTTCGATCTTGAAGAAAAATTCTAAATTTGGAGAAGTAGCCAATGAAGGAATCTTAGTCGGTTATGTTGTTGGTACACCCAACAGACGTGTCTTCAATACTTCGACCTGCAAGGTGGAGGTGGTGTGTAGACATCACAAGTTACCAACCGCCAAAACCAAGCAATGGACCTGCTGAGCTTTTCGACTATGTTAAGCTTTTTAAGTCGTTTAGCGTACCGGATTTGGAAATTTCTGAAGAAGAAGAAAGAGCTGCGACGAAGATGATACTCGATGAGGAAGAAAATCTATTGAAAAGACAGCTAATTGATAAATGTCAACCTTCCTCATCAAACACTATTGGTACCCCTGCTGCCTCAACTGAAGAAGAATTTATCAATCCATTTCACTCTCAGCATGAAACAACCATTGATGAGATCTCTTCTAATTTGGAAGATAATTTGCATGTCGGTTCTGTTCCGACCACGAGAATTCATAAAGATCACCCTTTGGATAATGTGATTGGTGATGTGTCCTCAGGTGTACAAACGAGAAGTAGCTTGAATGAACACACCTGTGTTTATACAAGCATTAAGGAGACAGGAATAATCAATGAATGCCTGTATACCTGTTTTATAAGCCAGATTGAACCGAAGAATTATCAAATGGCTTTAAAGGACAGCTCGTGGGTCGAGGCCATGCAAGAAGAGTTGGCTCAATTCGAGAAGATGGAAGTTTGGACTTTGGTTGAAAAACCAAAGAATGTGCATGCGATAGGCACAAAATGGGTGTTCAAATGCAAGAGAGATGATAAGGGGATCATTATAAGAAACAAGGCGAGGCTTGTCGTGAAAGGTTTTAATCAACAAGAGGGGATTGATTATAACGAAGTGTTCGCTCCTGTCGCTAGGTTGGAAGCCATAAGATTGTTTTTGGCGTTTGCTGCTTATGAAAAGATGAAGGTGTTTCAGCTAGATATGAAGAGTGCGTTTTTAAATGGGAAAGTTGATGAGGTTGTGTATGTTGAGCAACCTCCGGGTTTTCCTGACCCAGACTTTCCAGATCACGTGTACAGGTTGAGCAAGGCGTTGTATGGATTACATCAGGCACCTCGTGCCTGGTATGCAACTTTATCGGATTACTTGCTCGAGAATGGTTTTGAAAGAGGGAAAATTGATAGCACGTTGTTCTTCAAAAGAGATGGAAGCGACATCCTGCTGGTACAAGTCTATGTGGATGACATTATATTTGCTGCATCAAAAGTCTCCATGTGTCAGAAGTTTGAAGCCGTCATGAAGAAAATATTTGAAATGAGTGCTATGGGTGAACTAACTTTCTTTCTAGGATTGCAGGTTGATCAGAGGAAGGACGGGATGTTCATTCATCAGACGAAGTATGTTCATGATGTGCTCAAGTGCTTCAAGATGGAGGACAGTTCTCCATATGATACTCCAATCTGCGTCAATCACAAATTGGGTGCTGAAGTAGACGGTGATGCAGATGTGGACCCAACTCAATATCGGGCAATAATAGGTTCTTTAATGTACTTAACTGCATCTAGGCCTGATATAATGTTTGCTGTTTGTCTTTGTGCACGTTTTCAGGCAAATCCAAAAAAATCTCATTTGAAAGGTGCAAAGAGGATACTGCGGTATCTCAAGGGCAAGCTGAAGCTGGGGTTGTGGTACCCGAGAGGAGGAGACTTGGAGCTGGTCGCTTACACAGACTCTGATTATGGAGGGTGCAATCAGAGTCGGAAGTCAACAACTGGAGGATGTCAGTTTCTTGGTGGCAGATTGGTGTCGTGGCAATGCAAGAAGCAGACTTCAGTCGCAATTTCAACCTGTGAGGCAGAATACATGGCAGCATCCAACTGCTGCTCTCGGGTTCTTTGGATACAACAACAATTGCGCGACTATGGCCTGAATTTCTTACTTACTCCTATTTGCATTGATAACACAGCTGCTATCTCAGTAACTAACAATCCCGTGAAACATAGTAAAACTAAACACATTGACATACGTCATCATTTCATACGGGATTGTGCTGAGAAGAAACTGATAATTCTTGAAAAGGTGGATACGCTTGATAATTTCGCTGATTTATACACTAAAGCGTTTGACAAATCCAGATTTCAAAACCTTATTGAACTGAACGGGATGATCAATCCCGAGTAACCATGCTATTCTTATGTTATGCTAAAAAAAAAAAAAAAAAAAAAAAAAAAAACGTCACTAATCGCTTAAAAATATGTCGGTTACATCAGTTTGAAGGACTTGTCTTCGGATATGTTTTGGTCCTCATTTTCTACTTGTAGATTTTGAGGATAGCCATTAACCAGATTACTGATAGTGACCGGGGCGGTTTATGATGAGTTTTTCGTTCTTTCGCTTAAAATTAGTCGATCATACTTAGTTAGAAGGACACATACTAGTATGTGGTCGGTCCAGCTAATCCATTGGATCTACGGGATAGCCGTTTACCTGAAGACTTTGTTTTGTTCGGGGCGATTAATGTTAAAATTTTGAAAGAAAAAGGGAAATGAAATTATTTTTCAAGTCTGTTACTTCGTAAGAAGTTAGTTAGCTATGTTTAACAGAAAATTGATCCAACCTTGGAAAATGATAGATATACTAATTCTGTGTGCTTAACTAGTGAAGTTATTAGGCTTAAAAGGCTTTAGGACAGTCATTGTATGTCATGGTAACTTTTTATGGTGAGTAAAAGTAAATGTGATACAAACTAATTTTACTTGATTTTACATGGAAACTCCTTAAGAGTTTTGCGTGTCTTCATATATATCTTTCCGAATGATAGGCAGAAAAGCGATTACCCAGTCATACACGAGCCCATGTGTGTTCTGATTCCCGTGAAGATAGCATCTCAAGATACTGCAGTGATCCAGATTCGGGACTTGCAGTTAATTTCTACTTTGAAGTCTATGTTTATTTAAAAAAATAAATAAAAAAAAAAAATATTTGGAGTTATTGAAACATTTTAGAGATGACAAAATATCAAGACTTCTCAATCTTAGAGCAAGAAGAAGAACGGGAAACAGATGAAGAGTACTTACAACTTAATCAGACACTATGGGTCGAAGTCAATTCGGGGTGACTTGGGGAAAGCCAAATACGCTTTGAGAATAGATAGGAGGCATCAATATTTCTGAGTTGTTGCCCACTTAAATTTTGAGACTTAATTGAATATAACACGTATCACAGAAACGATGAAAACCATCTTAAGTTATACCCGCTTACAACCTGTCTCTATATGTTATAATACAGCTAAACACGGATCTATGTGACAGTCACGTAGTTAGTATGATTCCTGTTCGGATCTTTTCTAAAACGTAGCAGTCCCTATCGAGACTGAAATTTGATCCCTTATACTTTAAATTTTTACGTTCTTGTACTTATATAGTTTTATGATTTTTAACTGGTTACTTAGAATTGATCCTGTCATTTATTTCTTAAAGGAAAGTTTTATAACTTAATTGGAAAAAATTGTTAAACTTATAAGGTTAAATTTTGTAAATATATAGGCGATGTTGTTGAACAGGCGAAGTTGTGGATAACTTCGCCTAGGCGAAGTTATCTGTAACTTCGCCTGTATAACTACGCCTCTATATAAGGATGTTCAAAGGTCAGAACTGTTCATTATATCAGCGAACTTATCCACAGCGAACTTATATCTTTTCCGGCGAACTTGATATTTACATCGTTTACGTGTTATTTATTTCCGATTTTCACACCGATCAAAGGTTCGAGATGTTGTTTTATCATATATTACAAGTTCGTTCATGCTAATCAAGGGTCGTTTCGACCCGGTTATTAACCTCGAACCATCGGTTTTGAAACCGATCTTCATAACTGGTGTTTTTACGTGTTGAACACTATACTGATCGTCAACATGTCCTTATAACTTGTGGTTAACAGTACTTAATCGTCTAAAACTAGCCGAATCATCAACTGCACGTTGTTCCATAACCTCACTGTCGCCGATTCAGATTCAGACGAAGTTAAGGTTTAAGCTTCGGGCGAAGTTCCGTAACTTCGCCCGAAGCTTAAGTTCGCCTGAGGCGAAGTTATCCGTAACTTCGCCCGAAGCTTAAGTTCGCCTGAGGCGAAGTTATCCGTAACTTCGCCTAAAACTTAAATTCGCTTGTGGCGATGTTGAGATGAGGCGAAGTTAACTTTAACTTCGCCTGGATCATTTTTACTTAATATAAATTAGACGAACTTAAAGCTGAAGCGAAGTTGTTCCCAACTTCGCCTCAACTTTAACTTCGCCTATACAGATTTTATCACAACTTCGCTCATGGTAACAAAGCGAACTTGTGCTATGTCTTTATGTCGTTCTAACTTGGTTAGTTTGTTGCAGATATGGCTGCGATAGCTGGTGCTGGAGGTGCAGGAGGAGATGATGGTGACAATCAGAGACAATTTTTCCCGGGTCACAATATGTACATTACACTTGACCCGGAGGCGAGCGGTGTGGACGACTATCGCGAGATTATCACTTTCCTCCTGCGCTCGAGGATTTTTCATGCGATCACTAACAAACTGCCGATATCCTTGCCGAATATCGAGGACTTCTGGCAGACGGTCGAATACGACTGTCGTATTGAGCCCCCGGTCATGCGAGCGACGGTGAACAATCAACTGGTTCAGTTCAATTCTGAACAGATCCGGGTGGCATTACGCTTCGGTGAAGAGACTAGGGATGACCCTACAGAGTTCGTAGCTCCGTTCCGTGATGGAGCGTTTCTTCGAATGGGCTACTCTGGTCCATTAGGAGATACCCAAAGGAGGAAGGGTTTCCTTCTTGATCAGTGGCGCTTCCTTATGCACGTCATGATAGTGTGCATGTCTAGGAGGAAGGCGGGCACGGATGGTATGGGTGCGACCATGCAGTCTGCAATGACTGCACTGACCTATAACAAGCGTTATAGCTTCAGTCAAATGGTCTTTTACGAGATAGACAGACAAAGAAGGGCGATGTCTCGGGAGCGGTTCATTATGTACCCACGGTTCATCCAGATGATATTGAACCATGTCGCTCCGGCTCTACCTCAGAGACGCCCGATCAGATACGTGGAATCGGTGAGCAAACGTATCTTTGCTCAATGCCGCACTTCGAGTGCGAGGAGCAACCCTGAACGTCGTCCCAGGCATACTCCACTGTTTGGGTTTTTAATTAACCCAGAGTATGTTCCTGCTGGTGGGGACGAGTTCAGAGATCCACAACCGCGACAGGCAAGAGCAACTCAAGCTGTTCCTGCTCCTGCTGTGCCTGTTGTGTCTACCGCAGAGGATATAGATCTTGACACTGTTTTTGGAGGTCAAGGCTATTTTGATATGGATCATGTTGAAGAGGTGCAGGTCTCGGCTGCACAGGGTTCGGGTGTAAGTGTTACTAGAGCAGCAACTTCGATGGCTGACTCATACTTGGATGAGATTATGGATGAGGGGAGACGGTTGATGGTGTCTCGAGAGAGAACGATTGGGAAGAGAAAGAGAACGGAAGATGATGATGAGTCGGAAGAGGAAGAGGACATACATAAGCTGATAAGAAGATCAAGAAGGGAGAGGACAGGTGCTGGCATGGGAGCTGGAGAGACTTCAAGGACTGTACGTTTTGCTCCGGCCGCACTGTCTGGTATGTCTATCGTTCCTACTTCCGTACAGGTTACAGGTATAAGCGCTGCGGATGTTCCCGTGGTGGCTACATCAGCTGCTGGCACTCCATCCATCACTGCTCTCCAGACGTCGACTCCGGAGATCGTGTCACTACCACCTCCAACGCTTACTCAGTCGGTGGTAGCTGCACGATTTGTAGAGTCAACGGTCGTTACTGCTGCAGGGTTATCAGGTATGGTACCACCTGCGGTTACGCCTGCTACTGGAGTCTCGCCTTCGCCTATGTCAGACTCAGAGAGAATAGCTTCACTAGAGCGGATCGTGGCAGAGCAATCGAAGACTATTCAAAGCCTAGTGGAAGCAAATCAACTACAGTCATCCCTCCTGGTTGAGCATGGGAAAATCATAGATGCCTTGAAGGAGTTCTTGGCATCTCAGGGGGAGATGAGCTGTAAAGGCGACGAGCTCAGAACGAAGAAGAGAAACGACCGAGACGATGATCCTAATGCATCAAAAGATGCAGGTGGTGAGCTGCCAAGAACTTCTCAAGCTCTTGGTACTTCCACAGCTGAGGGGGAGTCTACCGACGCGGCTGGTGGTGATGATGTGGTGTTGGTGGAGGATGACGTGATTGATGCGTTAAAGGAGCTTGACGATGACATGTTCAGTGATGAGGTGTTGTTCGATGAAGATGTGCTGCCGAGTGATGTGATTGAGAAGATCGGTGAGCAGATTGTGATTGAAGATGGGATAGAAGAGGGGGAGATAGTAGAAGAAGGAGTTGAACACGAGATCCCTGATGTTGAGAAAGCCGACATGGGTGCTGAGATGGATGAGACTGAGTGGGAGGAGCAGCCTAGGTGGAAGGAAGGCTGTGCTCATTGGTTTATCAAGACCAAGAAGCCTGCTGTTCCAGCCATGTTCAAGAAAAGTTATAACATCAAAGGCTATGCTGAGTCGAAGAAGGGAATCATCTGTTGGATATATGATGATCAGATGAAGTTGTTTGTAGTGAAGCGTTATGATGGTATTCAATACTTCAAAAGAATGTTGAGGTCTCTCAATACGTTGCCGGAATGTGAGGTGAAGGATTTGGCCAGGTTGGGCCTGATAAATAGAAGTGACAACAATATGGCAAGAATGATTGAGAAGATTGTGTGGAAAGAAAGCATAAAAGAAAAGAAGTTTGAACTATTAAAGCCACCAAATGGAAAGCTCGTGGAGGATACAGAAAGGGGATTGAGAGCAGATGGCAAGCCATGGATGGTGATGAAGTACAAACCGATCCGATGCATCAAGGAGGTTCCAATGAAGACTATGCCTCAAGATGTGTTGAAGAATCTAAAATGGTGGTACGTTGATTGCCAGACTGCTGAAGCCGTGATGGAAGACGAAGATGAACAAGAAGTGCTGAGGGTGTATGACCCGATGCATCTTGTTAACTTATCGAAAGCTGATTTGCAAGTGTTGAATGAAAAGAAGATATTCTATATTCCTGCTTGGAAGGATGAAGCAAGGAAATATCAGCGAGTAGTCACGGTGTGTGTTAGAGAAGGAGTGCACGCATGAAGATACAGGATTACGAGACAAGAGCTGAAAGATCAAGATATGAAGCTACTGCCAAGGGGGAGTCTGTTGGTGCATAGATGTCAGTAGTTCATATGTCTAATGTCTGTAATCGAGTCTGTAATATTGTTTGTGTATTTGTTTGTATAAGCGAAGTTGTTGACAAGTTCGCTTAGGCGAACTTGTTAACCAAGCGAAGTTGTTGACAAGTTCGCCTAGGCGAACTTGTTGAATGAGCGAAGTTAAGGACAACTTCGCCTGAGGCGAAGTTGTCGTGTATTTATATAGTTTACTGTTTACGAGATTAGAGATCGAGTAGTTCAGTTTACGTGTAATTCAGTGAGTCGAGTGACGTGAGGTCGAGAGTCTGTAAGTATCTCGGTTCGAGTTATTATTATAACGTGGTTTTGTTCGTATCGTGTTCGTGTGTTTGTGAGATTGTGATCTACGTCCGTAACGATCTACACAGGGATTCCGCACCTGTGTATATCGGGATATCTCGTGTGATCCGTCCGGGGAACCTACACTTCGGCTTCTCTTCCACCTTCCCCCTCGAGGAAGTCCCTTGACCGGACCCCCCCCCCCGCCTTACTGGTAGGACAGTTTGATGCCAAGTGATCAGCACCCTTACAGCGGAAACAAGTCAACGTCGGACACTCGAAATGGAGGTGTCCAACCTTATCACAACGAAAACAGGAGCCAGACCCACTCTTACATTCCCCCTTGTGCGGTTTCCCGCACTTCTTGCAATTACCGAACGCCGCATCCCACTTAAATTCATAAGTCTCTGTCTTTACCCTTTTCTCAAATGAATTAAAATTGTTTCCCCCAGGCCGCTTACCGTACAAATTTGAGTTCCATGTCTTCCTAGTCTCGTTCGGCGGTAACTTCTCCCTCTGATCATACAATGTACCTACTAGGGTAATCACCGAGTGAAAAGAGTTCATGTCGGTGGTCACCACACCCCTACGAATATCTGCCGAAATCCCCTTCACATACTTTTTAATCCTCTTGGCTTCGGGAGTAACCAAATCGGGACATAAACGAGCCATCTTGTTAAACTTTGTGGTATAGTCCCGATGCGTCATATTGCCTGCCTCCAAGGTTAAGAAATCCTACTCAATCTTATCCAATTCGTGTGGAGGACAAAACTGATCCAGAACCAATTTCTTTAACTCATCCCACGTCATCCTCCTAATCGAACGATCACCCATAGCCTGCACCAGATTATCCCACCAAAACAGTGCCTTGGAACGAAAAGAGGCAGTAGCATAGGTTACCATGTCATCCCCCTTACATTTACTAACCCTCAGAATGGCCTCCATCTCTCTCACCCACTGATGTGCTGCCAACGCATCCTTGGTACCATCGAAAGAAGGGGGGTCACACTTCTTAAAGTCACCATATGAGCAACCCCGAGTAGATACACTAACAGTCCGCACTTCGTCTTCATCCCCACTCGGCGCGTACACCTCCTCCTCCTCGACCTGCATCTCCTTACCCTTCCTTCCCTTATCCGAACTCTTACCAAACAATGACTCCTCCATGGCCCTGACGGCCTTTGCAACGATCTCGGGAATGGCGCTATAGAGCACCTGGTAAACCTCATCCGCGATAGCCGCGTGCATAGTAGGATCTAAGGCGGGGTTATCCCCCTTCTCATGAATCGGGGTTTCCTACTGGGGAGTAGGAATCACATTCTCGGCTTTGGCACGTGGCTTATGACCACGACCACGAACACTAGAACCACCTCTCTTAGCTGCTCGAATATTAACCATGACTTATCCCTACAAAGACAGAATTTTAATATGGTCAAGTACAAGTGGCATTTAGAACATGTAAGGTCAGGGTAAACTACTAATGACGTTGATCAAGTGTAATTAGTCATTTACTTTACCCGCTCGTCCTAATCACCCCCTACCCCTAACCACATTAGCCTTCTATCTAACACTTAAATAATCAATCACATACTGGAAACTTTAAAATTTAAAGGAATGACTAATAACTAAAGTTAGCTCTTGGCGTGCAGCTACTTGCGGTGGGCATACTAGTCTTTTCCCTTACAGTTTGAGTCCAAGCATTCGGGGATGCTCGGATCCCTCGAACCATGGCTCTGATACCAACTTGTAAGACCCCGAACCCCGGGAATCCTACAGTTGGTATTCATCCATCACACTTATAAAAAAAATACTTAAACTTGAAAACAGTTCATTCCATTAAAATAAACATCTCAAAGAGTAATTCAGCGGAAAACCATAATTGATAAAACAAGTTCCCGAAATCCGGGAATTATGCCCAAAACCAATTTAAATGTATTTAAATAAATATTAAAAAGAAAATGTTTATTATTATTGAAACATCCGACTAGGCATGCCCTCCACCGTCCAAGTAGCTTCGTGCACGTCCAAGCCATAATGCATCCACCTCCTAACCTAAAACTCACACTAACATGCACACAAAGTCAGCTTGAGTTGAATGAGTTCAAGTTTTAGTAAATAACATCAATAATTAATAATCATAATAGTCATTCCAAAGGTTTTAAACTATAACAGGGATACATCAGTTAGGCCATCATCTTCAATAAATAATCATCCTTATATATATATATATATATATATATATATATATACATACATACATATAAACATCTTTATAAGTGCATCCCTATATATATATACATATATATATATATATGTACACACACATATATATATAACATCCAAGTAATAACATCGGGGTCGAGCAAACGTACAACCCAAACACGTAACATCTCATCAACGTATGCAAACACAAAGTAGGCATACATAACATGCATAGTCGATAACGACTACTAACATCGCCAAATATTAGCCATACAATAATACATACATACATACTATACACCCCAAGGCCTACCATATACAAGCAAGCCTATATAAAATAGTTTAAAATCGCTTAGGTGTGCATGCTAGCCCAAAAACATAAAAAGATTTAAAAGAGGCATCATGAACTCACCTGATACAAGACATGTATTCACCATGAGCTAGATGATCCCTAAGTAATCCCAAAACTCAAACACCTGTCGGTTTACATACAAACATTACAATCAACATCGAAAGGACTCGTTTATCCTACGAGATGTTCTAGCATGGTTCGAGTTACCTAAAGTCTCGACCTCATCAAACTCAATCATAACAGCCCCCGAGGCCTCACATTCACCAACACGACCCTTAGATACTCTCGGGAATAAAGAATTCCCAATTTACTCCCCGGAAGCACTAGGTGACACTAACACGCGCGTTTAAGAGTCGTTTAGGCCATTAACATCCAACTCACCCCCGTGTGGACCCAACATGATAAAATCACAGCCAACATGTCCACACGACGCTACACGAGTCAAATGGGTCGGTAACTCGCAAGTACAACGCACCAACCATTCAATAAACGCAATTGCGCGTTGTATCGACCCGTTTGAGTAACCGACAACCAATTCAGCCCCATAACTTATAAAAATGATTGTTCAACAACCCGTACATCAAACCAAGTTCCCCCGATCTGAATTGGTCGTTAATCACTTCAACCCTCGCGTTAAACGCATCAAACTACACTTCTAGTCAACCAAACACTAACAATCAAACTACAACTAGTTCACCAATCTAATGAACACCAATGAACATGATTTATAAGTATGATATACTAGACATACCTAGGAGTATTTTGGTGTAAAAGCCTCAACCAAAACAGTCCCGAAAAGGTTAGGATTGATAGCCACCCGGTAAGCCTACAACACGCAATTTAACGATTAATACACGTGATATAAGGGTCAATTAAGGTGTAAAAGACTTGGGGAATCATAGTTCTAACCTTTAATTTATGTTTTATGCTCAACACTTGGCTGGAAAAAGGAAAATAGCAGGGGGGGGGCTCCTAGCTGCCGATCGGGATTAGAGAGGGGAGGGGGGTTAGGGTTTTGTGATTAGTGTTATAACATAAAAATATTTCATTCTAGCCCCTCTAAATTGAATAATAAGGCAACTTGGAAGAAAAGTTAAACGATTAAACGTACCGGGATGACGTAAAGGCTTCCGAGAAACGTCGGTTAAATCCCGAGAATTATACATACTTTACGAGCTTTAAATCTTTGAACAGAGATTAACGGGTGTTAAAGTGTGTTTTTGGTTTCATAGATCAATTTCGAGTTCGTCGATCCTCATCGGGAAATACAGTTGATTTTATGTGGAAAATGGAGGCACGTAGTACGAACGAACAGTCACGATCTCATCGTAGTTTTTCATACTTATATCATAAACATACATATATACATATGCACATACAAACATACAGATGTGCATACATACAAACGTAAATACATTTTTTACATACGCGCGTACATACAAACTATGATTGTGCGGTACGCAGAACTGATTTCGTTGAAACTTACGAAACTCACCAACTGTTTGTAGTTGACCCGTTTTCGACATGCTTTTCAGGTGTCCAGAATAGTGAAGTAGATCGCTTATATGCTACGTTTTTGGACTGTTATCGAGATTATGTGAATTGATGCAAGTGTACTAGTAAGAAGTAAAGCAGTAAAAGGACTGGCTTAGATTTGTATCACCTAGTTGTAAAGGAAGTTAGAACAATGTAATATATTGTAAATTAGTTAGTAATGTTTCTTTGTGAACAACGTGTTTGATACCAATTGTGTCTGTTACATTACCATTTTACGCTTTCGCAAATCGCTTAACGGGGGGTGACAGAGTCGGAAGTCGGGTTTTGGTCACTAGCCTTAAAATCTCGAAACAAAAATAAAAGTCTTCTGGACTAAAAGTCGGTTCCGACCAGAAGTATTATAAATTGATTGGTCAAAGTTGTTGACCAATATGCCCTTAAATGGGTTAGAGCCAAATTGACCCATCAATAATCATAAATTTATTGAGGTTTATTGATCATGGAATAATAATGAACAACTTATCTGAACACAACTTACCCGAAAAATGCTCGAATCAATGAGAAACGGAAGTCAAACGTCGGAGACATAGCAAAGTCAAACACCACCACTAGCAACTTCAAGTATTATAGGAAACACGAAGGTGAAGTATGTTGTATATGGAGAATGACGGCTGGGAGAACAATATTTCAGCAACATCTAGGGTTTGAAGTTGTGGTTTCTTTATATAATCATTGGTTCAACTTGTAGAACAAGAAATCGACTCGTTTAGGTAAACGAATAATATATTGATGACGAAATCGGGTCTTGTGATCTTAAATATATCGATGGGATTGCAGAGATTGAACTTAGACACCTTTTAATAGCAGATTAAAGAACTTGTATCTCAATTTTCAGGATTTAAGGGTCATTTAGGAAAAGATTTAGCATTAAACGAGAATCAAAAACAAACTTAGCTGATCTAGTCTTGCTTCGCGCTACGTGAACCAGGAAGGTTCTTCCTTCTCACTAGCGAAGGAAGGACGTTAACCAGATTTTAATTTTTGGCAGTTTTAGTCCCTGAATTTTCAAAAAATCCAATTTTAAGCCATTTTTAGTGATTTTGAGAGTTTCTAAGGGCTATTTGGCACGATTGGAAGTTAAGGAATGATAAACTAAGTTTAAAAAAAATTAATTACTAATAAATGCATGATTTTATTGATACGAAAGATCCAAATTACATCCCCGAATTAGGTAAACAAATACGAATACGAATACGGAAAAAACCGAAATGTTACAGTAACATTTTGATTTGTTTAAGGGAATTTAAAATGCAATTACTTTGATTATGACTTGTATAAAGTGAAATTTGTTTTTAAGTAAATATGATGGTTCAATTCCTGAGTTTTGGTGATCATATCAATAGTGTAATCTAACTTTTCATTTAAACGATTGAATGGAAATGTTAAAGTTCCAAACCTATTTATATTGGTTTAGTAGCCTCCGCCCTTCGACGTTCAGAAATAAATTAGGCTATGAGAGGGGAAGATCGCACCATCTAGATCTAATCATGAAAATTAAAGCTTAGTTAAAGCACCATCTTTAGATTTCTAAGCTTCTTTGGTAATCAATTTATTCTTTTTGTTAGTAATGCTTTTGAGTTAGGGTTCATGTTGTTGTGAAATCCCTAAACTTGTAGTTAGGGGTATAGTACTCGTTGTTGGGTAGAAAAGCTAAATGATGTGATAAAATGGTTAAATGTAGAAAATGAGCATCAGGGTTCAATTGCATGTGGTGGTTTTGGATGTCAAAATAAATGTACTGGTCGTGATTCGGTTTGTGTAATTATATATATATATTATAAATTGCAACTTCTAATCTGTGTAGTCGTCACTATTCATTGTAATATGCTGTATTAAAAATAGTACATTATGCTTATGTGTTTGTACTTTTCTATCTGTATTGCTTTGCTGCCACGTATCAAGCTCACTGTCAGAAACCATATGCTTTGTATTTGCTTTGTTGCCACGTATGACATCTATCTTTACAGCTCATAGTCATAAAATCATGCCATCTGCCCATGTTTCTTTACATATTCAATTATATATTCCTTCACATTCATCATACATATAGAAAGAGGAGTCCTCTGCCGATTTACAACCAACCATCAACAGCCGACCACAGACACGAACACGGCGGCCATATTTTTAATGACTTGCTTTTTAAGTTTTAACGCAATCATCGACCGCCAAGGGTTTCAACAAATCGGTTATCCGAAAATGTTTAGCTGCATGGCGGTGACGGCGTTAGGGTTTCATGACTTTCAAAAGACCAGACAAAGATAATGAGCTGACTGTCCCCATGTGTCCAGTACAGCGGCGGTAGCTGCAACTTTCGGTGGACTCTCCTCATTTATAGCGACGGTGTTTGAAGGTTTAAAAAACAGATTGGTGGTAGTGGGAGAGGGCTGGGTTAGAGCCTACGACGATAGGAGGGTAGCCATTAATTGGTACAAATTAATGCATAGGCTTCACTTGAAGTTATGTGTAAATGGAGGCGCAAAAAAGTATATTTAGTAATTTTTACTTTTTTTAACATGATGGGTGTGTGATAAGGTTTTGTATTTGAGGTTGTGAGGGTGAAGCTTTTGCTTATGAATGAACTTATAAACCCAACTGATCTTTACACATAATGCCAAATGCCTATCCCAATACATTGCAAGGTTCAAATCCCAGCATAGCAAAAAGCTAACATTTGGAACATGATTAAGGCTAAACCAACAGTTTTGAACACAACATAATGCAAACAATACATAGCTTTGGTATTCATATATTGTCATGAGAATATCGTTGGGTTATAAGCAAATAAATATGTTAATTCTATCGTGGATCATTCATTTTCTCTTACTGGAATTGGTTCAAAGTGTCTTTAGTGCAGTTTATACTAATATAAAAGCTAATGTGCAACCCCAACCCCGCCGCGTTACTAATGTAAAAGACTACAAGCTAGTAAACGTGGCGCATCCTAACCCACCCCTATGTGTTACTAATGTAAAAGATCAACATCTAACGAACGCTAACGTACGTTACACATCCGAACCCCTAACCCCCACCACTTCGTGCCTAACCCCCACCCTGCCGCAAGTGTGGCGGGTCTAAATACTAGCTTTTTATATAAATGAGGTGTATATATAACATAGAGAATTTGTAAATAACTAGAGTTCATATATACATATATGAATGACATATTTTTAACTTGTGTATGTATACACATGCTTATATGATGATTGTTTTAGGATCTTCAAACTTATGAAAGGACAATATGGAATTGATTATAAAGAAATGATCAATCAAATTGGGGCCCACAAGAAAACAATATAAGAGGTAAGTACTTTATTTTATTTTAAACCATTATTGAGAATATTGTTGTAGCTGCAAATTTGGTTGTTATGTTGCTTAATGAACTAAAAGTGCATAATCACAAGTACCAAAGAGGTCGTTTAACATGAATTAGTGATTATGGATTGAACTACCTAAAACTCAATGATTACGTGAGGCCGTCCTCACTCTTCATCAGCAATTCATGAGATGATCTCATGATTACATCCAATAATCATTAGTCATCATCCTCACTCTTCCTCTATCCTCGCTCTTGTAAATAATCTAATGCCATTTACATTTGCGCGTGCGAAGTGTTTGATGAAATACCTATCTAAGGTTTAGCATCTTTTTGCCTTATTTTGTGACAACTCCTTCTTTTTCTTTGAACAGCTCATACTATATGTTTCATTGTTGTTCGGATGCTGGAACAGGAAATTAGGGGATTTCTCGCTTGATTTCTCATCTCAAGAGTTTACACCTTTCTAAAGAAGAATGTAGAAATGTGTTGTGCGAGGCGATCGTTGAGGACCATTGGTTGTTTATAACTGTGGAGGAAACATTGAAGGTTCTTGGTTAATGGTTGCATGGGGAGTGCATGAGTCTTCATTCCTTGATTCGTGCTTGTCATCACACTAATGGCCTCGTACAGTTTACTGATCGTGCAAGTGACTTGGGTGGACACATCATCGGGATCAAGAAACCTTCTACCAAGGTGCCTGAGACCATTGTTCAAGAGTCCTTCATATTGGGTGTTTCCCTCCTTAATCCTGTCCTTGACATACCCACTATTACCGTCAAGTGTATCCATCGTTGTTGTCATTTGGCTTCTCGCAAGCGTTGAAAACAACACTCTATAAAGTTGTTGCCCAATCATGATCTGTTGATGCATGGACTAGGTTGTTACTTCTTCCTCGCTGCACTTTATAGGTGTTTAGACCTAAAAATAAAAGTAGGTCCAGGAATACGAAAGCATTGCTACATCGTTTAATAACGAGTTCTCGAGCTACATGGGGAAAGATGACGGTACTCCCATGTTAATTAAAAACATGTTAAATCGAGAGGAATCTTGGCAGCGATAACATTAGGCAGCGTCTTAGGAAAGTTGCAGATGGTTATTTTATAGCAGTAGTAAAAGTGTTTTGCTCGTCGGGTGCACCATGTAATGCTGATACCATAAAGGCTTTAGAGGCTAAACACATATACAAGCAACCTCCGTCTATGTCGAGCATGACATATTTTGAGCCTCCTCTTGTGGAGGAGGTTGATAGTGTCCTCGGTTGCAGTAAACCGTTTCCTAAAGGGACTTCGTGTGGGAGTGATGGTTTGGCGCAGCACATTTTGGATGCTCTTTGAGGAGAAGGGCCCGCTATTGCCACTGACCTCATACGTGTTATCACTATACTGGTTAATTTAGGGTTATAAGGGAGACGCCCGTCAACTTTAGCAAAGCTTCTTGCGTCTGCTCCTCTCACACCGCTTTTGAAACTCGACAACGGGATTCGACCTATTGTAGTGGGCACTATATGGAGACGTCTATTACTAAGGCTGCTTTGAAAGGTGTTGGTAAAGAAATGACCAAACACATTAAGGATTTCCAGTTTGGAGCTAGCTTGTCGGGTGGCATTGAGGCCATATTATACAGCATTAACAGGGTATTGAGGGAGCGCTACACTGATGGGTCTATTGCCATTCTTGCATTGGATTTTTCTAATGCATTTAACATGGTGGATAGATCAACTTTAATTCGCAAGATAAGGATCAACTGTCTTTCTATTTTCTTGTGGGTAGAATTTTTATACGGACAGCCATCAAGATTGTGTCATGGAGATGATCACATTTGTTCCACCACGAGGGTTCAACAAGGAGCCCCATTAGGACAACATCTTTTCACCCTTTTTTTGCACCCCCTTGTGCATAATATTCGAGACAATTGCAAGCTTCTCCTTCATTCTTGGTATCTTTACGATGGGACTGTTATTGTAGATTTAGAGGAGGTGGCTAAAGTGTTGGATATCATTAAGGTGATGGGTCCAACTTTAGGCATTGAACTGGATATTAAGAAAACTGAGATATTTTGGTCTTCTTATGATGGTAGAAAGTCTCATGATGGTTTATTTTCTTTTGACATTAGGAGACTATCATTAGAGGCAAAGGTTTTTTTAAAGCTGTTAGAAAAGACACTGGGTTTATTAAGTGGTTGGCCAAAAAAGAGAGCTGCTAATGCTATTGATACGATGTGTCTTCTCCCAACACCTGGTGACCCACATAGTGAGCTTCTTTATCTTTGATCATGTATGGCTATTGACAAACTATTCTTTGGCCTGAGGACACATCAACCTTTTTGACTTCGCGAGCCCAATCGTAGACCGCATCCTACAAGACAGTGGTATATGTGATGGATTCTGATTATTCTTGTTCTTTGGCTTGTCTTCGTAGTATTATTCCAAACTTAGATTTTGGCGTTTTTACTAACAAGGAGACCACCCACATAAAGCCTAACATGCATTTGCGTGTGCTTTTTTTAATAATATTATTCACAATTTGGAAACACACTTAGGCATGACAAGTAACCAAAAAGCTGTTTTAGAGTGTCAACGTGCGCCACATGCTCAAGATTTTCTTCTCGCTATCTCTATAGATGGGTTAGGCTAACATATGTCTCATGTGAAGTATCGTACAATCCTTAAGTATCGCCTTATCATTACTCTATTACTGGTTGATGAAATATGCCTTGTTTGTTGCAAGGCATATTTGGAATCCTATGAGGAGTATGTGTTACATTATAGAAAGCTCCACGGGTTCAAGTATCGACAAGATATGGTTAGGGATGTTTTATTTGGCATATTTAAGCGTGCCGGTATCTCTGTTAATGCGTGCCCAACTTTATCATTTATAACTAACCTTGCCCAAACATAATGGATGCGGGTAAAATAATGGTGGGTTATTGTAAAACTTAAAAGTTGTCATTTATTGTCAAATATGACCATACATAATAGGTCATAATTGAAGCTAACAATTAACGGTGTCTTTGTCAAACTTGGGTATTCTCTATAAAATTGGTCAAATTAGTCTTTTAAAATTTTAATATAGGTTTTATATGGTTTTTTTAGACATTTTTGTATAAATTTGTGTAAATGTTTTGATTTACCTATCATTATTGATATAATTTTGTATACATGTAACTTTTCTTTTATTTATATAATACTTATATAAGTATTTTTATAGAAAAAAATACAATAAGTTTAAATTTTCATTTTTTTATAATTTAATATTTACATTAAATTATTATTTTATTGGATTATTAAAGTTTAAAAAAAAAAAGAATTTCCCTCCTACCATTTCCCCAATTTTACCCACTACCCTCTTAATATTTTTGTTTATTAATAAATTTCCATGTGGTGTCAAATTATGAAAAACTTCGCAAGCTACGGGATAATAAAAAACTACAATTGTTCCTAGTTCTTGACCTTGGTGAAGGTTAAGGCCTTGGTAATAAAACTATTCAAATTGAAGAGATTTATGGTGCTTTTCATGGTTCTATAGACTGTTTCACACATGTATTGGGAGATCGATTACTTTTTTTTTTTTTTTTGGTTAATGGGGACAATTACAAAGGTAATATGTATTTTTGTTTCAAAGGCTTAAAACACTAAACCGACAATCAAATGTTTCTAAGTATTGTGTTTCATTTCGTTTTCTTGAATCCTATTTTGGACCAAGAAATAGTTTCTAGGGCCGCTCGTTGAACCGAACTTGTCTGGTTCAGCTCGCTTAAACGCTTAGCTCGCTTTCACTTGCTTACTTTAATAAGTGAGTTTTTCATAACCATATTTAATGATTTACTATACTTTTGGGGTGTAGCATGTCACGAATTTTATCTCGTTAGTTATGCATTTTTTTGCAATCCGATTCACATTGCATGTTGATTATGATATATACGTGTATTATGTTCAACGTGTTTATTGTTTTTATGGTGGATGATTTGCAAATGCAAACACATAATGGGAGGGTTCGACGGGACATAACTGCGCCGCTTAACTCTTTCAACTCCGGTTGTTATGCTTAGTGGTTCGCATTTCCCCTATTACTACGGCTTCGGCTAAAGGAACGGGAGAACGACATTACTTGCGTTCATTTACTTTATATTAGAATATTTGTTGCATAACGATTGTTGAATCGCTTTTACACACACACACACACGAATCTCGCATAGTGTTAGAATACCCCAGTTGTTGTATGGTCAATCTCTCCCTTTTAATGGCGAGTCTCGCATAGTGTTAGAATACCCGGTTGTTCTTTTATTAAGAAAGTTTTGATAGTTCATATTTATATTGACGTTCTTTTTATTATAGATGTATGCAATAGGGATTTATGTCTCATAGTATTCGAGCCTGATTTGCAGTTGCTGAATAAATGCTTTAGAGACTGAAATGATGTGGTACCGGGGTACAAATTAAGGACTGAAATTTTATTTATCAGAGGCTGATCATTAGTTCCTGTTGGTGCCAGACAATAGGGACTGATTTTTAGTTACTGAAACAACTATCTAGGACTAGGTACTCGTCACTGGCCGGGGACTGGCAAATCAGTCTTAGATAACCGTTAGGTGCTGATTTGGTAGTATTAGAGACTAATTTTTCAGTCTCGAAAACCAATCTTTTTTCTAGTGGGCCTCCATCACCTGCCATCATGCATGTCACATAACTGTTTTGATGGTGCCAAATGGGCGGGTCAAACACGACACGAGTATTCTTTTAGCACGGGTCATCAGTTTGTCAAAATACTTCTTGTCCAGATTTTGTAATATCTTAACTAGGGGTGTGCATATGCCGGTTTGGGGCTCAAATCAAACCAAAAACTCGGTTTTTGTGTTCTTAAAACCATTGATCAGTTTAGATTGGCTTCGGTTTCTGTTTTTCCATGTGGGTCGAAAAGAAAACTAGGTCCAAAATATGAACTTGGGACTAAAACATTGGGCTAAATCTTTTTGTTTGTTGATGATTGATTATAATAATTTGGGCTATAATATTTGCGTACTATTTAGTAAATTCTTATAAATAGTTTAAATTCAGAATTAAAAAAAAAATAAAGCTATATGCTCGGTGTGTACTATTTATATTAACGTTCTTTTTTATTATTGATGTATGCAATATCGTGGTCTCTTGCTAGTTTTAATGTTTTTAGCGGGTATGGATTCTCCTTCCTGTTAAAAAATTTATTCTTAATTATCGTTTGGCATGAAAATAAATTGTGAAAAATATTGGATATTCCATTTAAAGAGTTCAGTAAATGAATTTTCATATAATTTAGTCTTTACTTTTTTAATTGGAAGATTAACCAAGTGAAAATTTTATCAGGGGGTTATACTAATTACTTGCATCCCAAGATACACATTTCAAATAAATTTAAACGTTGGATGATTAAAAGTAAGTTTGTATGTCGGTCATTAAACTCTTCTCGCGAACTTACAAGTAGTCCATCATTGAGATTCCTTAAATACATTCACATAACCATTAGTTTCTTTAACAATAACAAGTTTCTACTCCACAGTCACTAAAAATACTTCGATTCAAAACCCTCCGCAGACCGAGAAGCGGTTGATCGTAAGAGTAAAGCTCAAGAAATATGATCCCAAAGTTGATGAGGTGCCGGTTCTTGATAAGGTTGAAACGGGTTTAAAGCCCGGAAGAAAGATCGAGGAGGTGGATTTGGGAAAGCAAATATCGGCTGATGAATCTGTGAAAGCACTAGGAATTGGACAATCGGACGAGAAACATGGACCGGGTTTGAAAACGGGAAGAAGCGGCTGAACGATAATGCTGGTGATGCTATTTGGAAGATGAGAACATGAAGAAAAAGAGAAGAGTTCAACTGTTATCGTATGATGAACAAATCATTTTGGCGGTTTCACGTCCAGAATTTAAGCCGCCACTCAAACGGCAAATTAGAAAAAGATGGTAGACTGCATTGGTTTTAATATCTACTTGGCATGTTTTTTTGTAATCAAACGATTCAAGTATTCTATTAGTTTGTTAACGTCTAATTGAGATTTGCATGTTTATTTTTTCAGAATATTTGTTAATGTGGGTCATTAATTTGAAACCATGACAAATGTGGCTAACAAGTCCAGTTGGAATTTGTTTCTATTTCAATCGATTCCAGTCCTTAGGTTTAATAATATATGTAAAACTCGGTTTCTAGTTCGGGCAGGGTATTTTTTTTTTTTTTTTTTTACTGGAAGCACCCCTAGCCACACTTGATTGAAACATGTAGGATAGATTTTAAAATTTTGTTTTAAGAAAATTGTCATTAATTAGCTATATATTTATGGTCACAGGAATATATTTTAAATTTTGGTGGAAGATTTGAAAAGTAAAAAAAAGTTAGTGCAAGACAGAGTGATAACAGTTAGTCCGAAGGAGTTAGTGCAAGATAGAGTGACAACAGTTAATCCAGTGTGTCAACAATGATATGTATAGATGACACACTAATAAAAGTTCGTATTAAAGTTTAGAGTTAATGACACCCCTTGTGAAAGTTGGTTCCCAACTTAGATAAAGTACATCAATGGTACCGTATCCGATAGTCTAAAATTTGTGACATATGATCTTTAATCCCTCCTACCAGTGTGATTTGTATAACGATAAAAAAAAAGGTTGCAATGGCGAAAACAAGTATTTACTTTTTCTAAACGTCTCAAACCGGTTCTTAAAACTATCCAAGTTCCAAATCAGTTTCACACACAAATACTCCAAACCGCCGGTTTGTCACTTCCAAACAAGTTCACACCAAACCGATATTGATATCGGTTCTTGTTCCTGAATTAGTTTTTGTTCACCTCCACCTATAATACACCCTTTATATAGCAAGTTGATGCAAGTGTTCTTAACCGAGTTCGTCGCTGTCCTTTATCAAGAGCCATAGAGCAAAGTTAGCCATACGACAATGCCACCATAAAACAGCCACCAATGTTTGACTGATCAAAAACCTTTATAATACACATACAGATACAATTCACTTTTCCCATTTACTTCCATTTTCAAACTACCCTCTAACCTTACCTCCATGTACACATACAAGAATTCACTTTTTTTGGTTCTTTTTTCATGAAAATACTCTTTTTTTTAACGAGTTATGGTTTCAAAAAACGCGTATACCACCCTGTTTTTTTTTTATTAATGAAGCACAACGCGTAGCAGGCCGGGCTGGGGCTCAGAGTAGTCGAGGCCTTCTTCCTCCAAGAGGTATCTTTGGACCGCAACTGGAAGCCGAGCAGGAGTGCGGATCCCTTTGGTGTGGTGGCCCGTTCCAACACAAATGTAGACTTGCAGCCGCTGATCGGTTGACCTGGCTATGTTTCTAAGTGTCATGAGGTCTCGTTTTAGGACGTGAATGGCTTCGTTCACATGCAGCCCGTGAAGATCGATTATCCTTTCTTGTCCTCTTCCATTGCCTTGCCAATCCAAACTCGTGGAATTCCTGTTGAAACAAACAGATGGAACGGTCACGCATATAAAATGTCAAAAACCGTTACTACCTGCTTGACCAAAAAAAAAAACATCAACCCAATAGAACCGGACCCTGAATGCCCAAAATGACATGTAAGAGGTCAAATACAGGTTGCGCTTGAAACTAGGCGTGTAAACAAGCCAAGCCACCCAGAGCTACTCGAGGTCGGTTAGCTAAAAGCTAGAATCGATCGAAGCTTAAACCAGCTAAGCCCAGCCTCAAGCCTAAACATAAGCTTGTTTTATAAATGAGCCCGAGCCTTGCTTATCATGCTTGAGTTAGCTCACGAACCTATTATTTATACACTTTTAATTTAATATATTAAATATATTTATAAAATTATTATTATATAAAAAAATAACCAATGTATATGTTACACTACAAATAAAAAATACAGTTCTAAATACACACACACACGCACACCAATAGGAATGAGCTATGGGGGAAAGTTAAGGGGGCCAGTGGAAAATTAATACAAGTGACTAAAGTGTAATATAGAGGTAGTATAAGTAATAGGAATAAGGCGTGTTAGTAGGTAGGATTGAGTTTGTTCGTTGTTAGGGCTACGATGTATGGAGAGAGGGCATACCCCTGGATTATCGGATTATCGTGTAACCTCTTCTTTGCGTTTTAGTAATACAATCATTCTATCTCTTTGTTCCTATTTTCATCTCTAAATTCTATCAATCACAATCAGAAACATTTCAATTCCTGTCACACACACACACACAAAAATTATTAATGTATGTAAATTAACCAATATCTAATCAACGAGTCAAGCTCAAACAAGGTCGGCCTTAAAAAACTACTCACAAGCCAAGGTCGAACTTTAGAAAGAGAGCTTGAGCTCTTGTAAGTTAAACGAGCCAGGCTTAAGGCTAGACGATCTCGGGCTTGACCAAACATTTGTTACCAAAGGCAGGTCATGTTGACATGCAAAACAACTATTTGCCTATTCTAAAAACTCAAAATTACTAAAACATTGATTATGAATTCAAAAAAAACTTATTACAACAATGATCTAATTTTGATTATGGAAACACCTTTGTTGGTTATTTTACTTAGTAACCCTTTTAAAAACAATTCAAAAGGTCGCATGCATTAAAAACAGACTTCATGCAACTTTCAAAATGTTTGACCTATCTGACATGTGACATGAAAGCCCATTACAACAATTGGCATGGCGCGTGCATCAATTTTTGTTAAAACTTAAAAGCATATAAATTTCTAGAAATAATTCAGAATGATAGAATAATAAACTTATCAATTAATTAATCATAAGTCAATAAACACAAATAATCACATTTGCAAACTTGCTCATCAAATTCAAAACCCGAACATTAATAAACACAGCTCCAGACTCCTTCGCAATGGCTTTAGCCAGCATCGCCTTCCCGGTTCCAGGCCCCTTTGAGAATGTTGAGATGGTGAATGCTAATCGATGAAGATGAATCTGCAAATCAGAAAACGTAAGGATCCACTATGAATCGGCTAAGATGATTCCAAGGCATTAGAAAGATATTCTGGAATTGTGAACAGGGACGTTGGAGTATAGGACATTAGGGAAGGGAAAGGCATTAGGGGTTAGAACGGTGAAGGAACGGGTTATTTGATATCCGGGTTTGGAGGATCCAAGTGAGGCCCATTTGACTTGCGAAATTTTTTTTAAAATACCTAAATTGATGAGAGGTCATTATTTTTAAATGAAGCAATTTGGTGGTACAAGAGGGGGTGGGAAGCGACGTGAGGCCTCCAATTGTAATATTTCGGATTTTTCAAACCCGTATTCGTGTTCGTTTAACCCGGCCCGAAACATTTTTAGATCTTTATTATTATTGAAAATTAAATGTTTATAACTAATTAGGTTTCATATGTTCCATTTAGGCCCTCCATGTTTTATATATTGATTATTCCTTATTTATATCATAACAAGTTCAATGAGTGACCAAATAACAAACTTTAAGGATCAAAATGTAAAAAAAGGAAGTTTCTCCCTCCGATGGCCGGAGCGTCGCGCGGCGCGGTGGGGTCCCTGCACAGTTTGATTGTTCGATCTCGTTTCCTAGTTCGTTTTTTGGCCCGAAATCATTTATTTTGGGACATAATCGAGTAAATTAAGCCCCAAGAAATCCCCCAAAGCCTAGATGCAAGACCATATTCATTACCTCTTGTTCAAGAATGAAATTTACTGATTATATTATTGATTTGATTATTAAAAATATATTCGGTTTCCTTAAACGAGTAAACTAACCAAATTGGTTCGTTTTTGCATATATTATATAAACAAGTCACCTATAATCTGTCATAAACTTTATCCTAACCCTAATAGACCTCCTCCAGCCATCCTACCTTCTGTTCATCCCCAAATTCTTCATTTTTTGCTAATTTGTTGAAGATACAAGTTTGTTCGTTTCATTTTACTTATAATTTGACCTTCGACTCATCTTCTTGATCGATTCTTTCACTTTCCGGGTAAGTTCCAAACTATAAAATTGTTCATGCATATTCCCTAGTCAATAACCTTCAATAATTTCGGTGGTTGAAGGGTGTTGACTGGTCAATTCGCTTAAAACTCGTTAAAGGACAAAACAGTCAACAAGTTTGACTTTAGTTTTCTCATACTTCTGATCGGATTCAACGTTCGGTCCAGAAAACTTTTATTCTCGTAATGAAATTTTAAGGCTACTGACCAAAACCCAACTTTCGACTCACTGTCGGATTCTGATTAGTACCAGCTCGCTTAAATGTTTAATTTAACATAACTAGAGTTCTACCCATTCGTTTGGATTGATTCCAGCGGCATTAAGTTCGTTTTTATTTATATTATCATATCCCAAAGTTTCATGTTCTGATTGTTATCTCGTCCGATGCGTTAGTGGACGACTCGTTTAAATCGTAGTCGTTTTTCATATTTATTAATCACTTGCCTTTCATCTAAGGTGAGTTGTATCATTTCCCTATTTTAGTAAGTTTTCTAAACGTTTTAGGGACATATGCGTAATTCATATATATACATACACACACACACACACACACACACACATAATATATATACATATCTCAAACAATAGCAAATGTATACATGTGTGTGATTGATCAAATATACCTGTTATGTGTTTACTTATTTATGTACACATTCTCATTCGGAGAGGTCCATCATATTCCCTTGTATAGGGTTCTCACGCTATTGACCAACGCCCGATTCGCTTGGCAACGGTCTTATTATTATTTGCTCATGGGTGATTTACCGACGCCCGATTCGCTTGGCAATAGTTAATCGACAACTTATTTGCTCATGTTTTGATTCATTTACCGCATTTATTACGATTTTCTTATTTCTTTTATCTATTATATTAACATTATTTTTAGTGTCAAAACTGGTGATAAACTCACTCAACATGTGTTGTTGACAAAATCTGTTTTCTACGTATAGGCAGGTTGCTATTGAATTGAAGTCGAAGTATGGACACATAGAAAGACCTTAGGATTTTAATGAAGATAAATATTATTCAAATCTTGATTGGATTACATGTATTATACTATTGGTTTGTATTTTGAATATTTGTGCATTGTATTTGAAGATAATTAACTTAATAGATATTGTCACATATTATTTATGATAGTATCTTCGAGCTATGAGCAATCGGCTCACGCCCAAGCATTTCCGTCTTAAGTTGGGGTGCGACACCAATCGTGGGCAATTATATAGATAGATAGATAGATAGATAGATAATTAAATTTATTAAAGAAAAAATTACAAATTTTGTTCTTTTGAATTACATAAATTATGGAATGGGTCCTTTTTTAAAATGAGTTTCACTATTCGTCCTTTATTTGCATGTTTGCCATGGTTTTCGTCCTTTAAGTTAACGCCCGTTAACTCATCCCGTTAAGTATCCCCGTGTGCATAAAACGAGATGGGCATAATGGTCTTTTCCCCTTCCCCTCCTCTTTCCTCCTCCTGCTATTATCTCTTTAAAACATCCATATGAAATACACATTTTATAACATCAATCAAACAATTATTAAACCCTAATCCCGAAATTCTTCTAATCAAAACGTCGATCGAAGCCATGGATGACTACGATGAACCACCTCCTCGATTCTTCATCAGAGAATGACGCCAGCTTCGACGAAGTAAACTCCGGCAACCTATACCGACGAAGTAACCACCTCCTCGATTCTTCATCCTGGTATCGAAAAACGTTGACGCCAGCTCCGGCGACCCAGTACCGGAAAACTGAAAGAGACAATTGGGTATTTGAGATTTCAACGAACTGAAATCAAAACTTGGAATTGACAGAACAAAATCAATAGACGAATAACTCTTGGAAGGTAAAGTTAAGTTCTTGATAGCCAATTGAGCCTATCTCGGCCGTCATACCCACCCAACCAAAACCCCAAACACAACCCCAATCCAAAGAGGCAAAACCAAATTCACAAGTTCCAGAAACACATTCCATACATACAGAAACCCAATTGCATCCAGGGTAAAACCCCAATCCCAATTTACTCGTAAAGAGTTAGGGTTTATGAATGTTGGTGAGAATGGAAGATAAGAAGATAAATAAAGATGACAGAAAGATTGGATAAGAATCGAAAACGGTAGATGTCTGGGGGCTCGGTTAGCTGATTGCAGGAATAAAGACAAATTTCTCTGACTGTCACCGTTGTGGTGGGTTAATCTCCGGCAGCCAGGTGGTGGTTGTTGATCGGATTAAAGATTAGAAGTTTGGGAAGCTTGTCTTCAAAGGTGAGTGATTATGATTATGATTATGATTTTATGAATAATATGAGTTTGGTTGAATTATTTATCGTGTTCCACGTTTCTATTCAAAGTTCAGGAGGTTGAAAGGAAGGGGAAGGGAAAAGACCATTACGCCCATCACGTTTTATGCACATGGGGATACTTAACGGGATGAGTTAACGGGTGTTAGCTTAAAGGACGAAAACCATGGCAAATATGCAAATAAAGGACGAAGAATGAAACTCATTTTGAAAAAAGACCCATTCCATAATTTATGTAATTCAAAAGGACAAAATTGGTAATTTTTTCTTTATTAAATTTAATATTTTGGATGATCAGAGTATTCGAAAAATCACAGAATTGCTATCCGAATCCGAATTTTCGGATATCCGAAATTTCGGATAGTTCATATTCGGATTTTCGAATATGGATTTGAATTCGGATATTTTTAACACCCCAAAATTATAAATACAATGCACTTTTCCATTTACTTATATTTCCAAACTACCCTCTAACACTTCCCATGTATACATACAAGAATTTCACTTTTTTGGTTTTTTTTTTCAATGAAAATATTTTTTAAGACAAGTTATGGTTTCAAAACACGTATACCACCCTAGTTTTTATTAATAAAGCAAAACGCATTGCAGCAAAGTGATTCTAATGACTTGATTTTTGTTAATTGAAAATTCAAACGTCTGAATTAAAACACTGTTTCGTTTCTGGATTACGGTTTAAAGATTAGTTTTACATCACTCAACTCGTATCTTTTTTTCAGATCAAATTAAAGCCCCAAAGAATTGGTTGAAACTCGGGGAAAAACTAAATGACGTTAAGGGTTTTTTTAACGAAGGTCCATTGAGACAAAAATAATTGAAAGGTTGGACCACTGGTAGTGAATAGTGATTTTTAAATGTGATATCAGTATTAGTTAATACACAAAAGGTGAGATTATTTATTTTCAATCTTCATTTAATTAATTAAACATGAAAGGTTGCATAAAAACACTTCATTTTTGTTGGACCTTGTTTTGTTTGTTTACTTTGTTTAGGCACCTAAAAAACTTACAATCTACCTATACTATTAAAGCAAAAAAACTCTTTCACATGTCATTCAATTAGAGTAGCAAACTAATACTGTATTAGATGGTTCACTAATGCAAGATTCTCATTAACTTTTGTTTAACTCTAAATATTGGGTCGTAGGCCATTTGTAATGTAACCCATTGGGCCGGCCTTTTTATGGCCCATTAATGGAAAACCCTAGGAGGAATGGGTTCCATATATAAGGGACACTATTCTCATTCCTCCTTATACTTCTTAGAAACTTTCTCTCTCTAGCTTCATCTATCTTTCTCTATGGTTTATGCTTAAACACAATCTGAGAGAGTGATTACAGTGAATTCTGCTCATGACTATATCACGGATTGATCCAAAACTTTGTTGGAAGATCCATCCAGAAACCTACAATTGGTATCAGAGCTTTAGCTCAACTTTCAGGGTTTTTGGATCTTTCTTTTTGGATTTTGATCGTATTGTTTTGTAGATTTGAGTTTGGTTTCGTTTTTATTGCTAGATCTAGTGTGTTTTGGATATTGTTCTTGCTTGATATGGACTAGATCTAAGATTGTTTTCTTAGCATTTTGGGTTTGAGAACTAGATTTAAATAGGGGAAAATGTTTGACTTCTTGTGGGTAGTTGAAGGAAAAAGTTTGTGATTTGGAACCTAGAAATCGTGTATTTTCAAACCTGATGACGTTTTTGAGTTTCTGAGTAGTTTGTGATTTTGGCTCGTAAAAGGCTGCTCTAAAAGCTGCTCACCAAACACCCGTTTCATAAAGTAGCTCGCCAAATGCTTATTTTATAAAACTGCTCGTCACCACCTATTCTATAAAGTTGCTCGCCAATTTCCCGTTCTATAGTGTTGCTCGCCATTTCCTGCTCTATAGTGTTGTTCGCAATTTTCTACTCTATAAAGCTGCTCGCAAAGCCACTTGTTTTAACCAGAATTTTGTTTTACAAGTGACCAAAACATGGCTTGGGAAGCAGAGATGTTGAAACATTTCCTGCTGACGGACAACAAGTCCGGATCAAACAACAACCCTCCCAAACTCATAAGCATAAAGATAACACCGTATATTATTTTATTAGCCTAGATCCATAACAGTCTAACGTTTTGAACTTCAAAAAAAACATCAAATTTGTATACCCGCATCATGTATTAAATAACGGTCAACTATATGAATAGTAGGTGAGCAACCATAGATTGATATATAAAAGCTGCATCATGTATAAAAGCTAAAGAAAGATGATCCGACAGTTCCGGCTATTCATGATCAAAAAGTTGGTGAGGTTTTGAAACCAGTTCTTGATGTTTTTGATGAAACGTTAATCAAGAAGATTGAGAACGTAAGTTCATCTGCGAAAGCCCTAAAGGAAACAGGAATTTGAAGATCGGTTAGTGTTCCTGACAAGAAACTGGGATCCAAAGAAACAGGGTTGAAAACCGAAAGAAAGATGGATTTGGGAAAGCGAATGATTGATGATGGTATCGAAGAAAAGCTTAAAACGGTAATTTAAAACGTGAAGAAGTCTTATGCGGAAGATGAAAACATGAAAAAGAGGAGAAAAATCCAAGTGTTATCATTTGATGAAGTCACCAATTTAGGGCTACACTCAAAATAAGCCACTCAAAAAGCAAATTAGAGGAAGATGGTAGGGTGGATTATTAACTGGTTTGTACATTTATTATATAACCAATTAAACATGATTCAAGTGTTATATTAGTATCGTGTTCTAATTCAGATTTATATTAATGTTGTTTTCCAGAATGTTTGTTAATCCTGGTACTTTAGAAATCATATATTCTTGGTATGTATCTCTTTGAATCGATTGTTTGTGGTTTTTAAAAAATGACCAACAAGTCCCAACCCCGACCCTAGCTGGTCCGGTCCCTAGATTTAATAACATGTCAAATTCGATTCCTGTTCAGGCTCTGGTTTTTCTACCGGAAGTACACACCCTAGCCACACTTGTTGAAACAATTTGTTTAAAGAAATTTCTATGCTGTTTTTTTAATGAAAAGGTGTTGCAATTAACCTGATGTTGGTTATTTACGAAGTTTGTACAAATAGAATGATAACAGTTAACCGATGTTATGTCAATTAAATTTATATATTTGCTTTCATTAATTCAATTAGTCGTGGTTTTAAGAATTGGCTGATTAATATTTAAAACCCAACTAAAAATTGACGATACTTTTTTAAATAATAATATTGTAGAATTGTAAAAACTAACCAAGAATGCACGAAGTTATTACAACACACATGTACTTGTTGCCGCTCTTATTTCCGACATAAATAGAAACACACATTTATTAGCATGTTGCATAAAATACCCGCGCATCCGCCTCTTGTCGTTCTTGCAAGATCAAATGTGTTACAATGTGAATCTTATTTCATGACAACCAATCATATACCATAACAGTTGATACCAATAGCATACATACATTGATACAAAAACTATTACGTCTTTGCCTAGCCGTTTAATTTCCTCTAGTTACATGGGTGCCACATCACACCAATAAATTATCAAAAGATAGAAGAGCCTCACTTGAGTATGGCAGTTTTCTTTTTCAGTTTTTGGTGGGACCCATGAAGTTGTAAAAGTAGAGAGTTGCTGACAACAAATATTGAGCTAAAAGCCATCAATCCACCTATTTATTAAAACAAAGGTTTACACTTCCGTTAATCATCATATAACTAAAATTTATATAAACAAATAAACTTTTATGAATAGAACTGTGAATCACCTGAAAGTGAAGGTGTCATTGCAAAATCAAAATGAGGAAGAAGAACACCGGCTGCAACCGGGATTGCGACGAGGTTATATGCAACAGCCCAACATAAATTCTGGTTAACTTTTGACATTGTTGCTTTTGCAAGGTCAAGTGCCTCCACCACCTGCCATCATTCATACATGTCACATAACCAAGAATTCGGTTTTTGGGTTTTTGAAAACCATTCGGTTTATATTGGGTTCGGTTTCGGTTTTTCCATTTGGGGTCGGAAAGAAAACTAGGTCCAAAATAATGAACTTGGGACTAAAACATTGGGCCTAAATCTTTTTGTTTGTTGATGATTGATTATAATAATTTGGGCTATACTATTTGCGTACTATTTAGTAAATTCTTATAAATACTTCAAATTCAGAATTAAAAAAAATAAAGCTATAAACTCTGTGAGGTTTGACTTTTCGGTTTTAATTATATGCAAAACCAAAACCGAACGGAATGTTCAGTTTTAAGAAAACATAAAACCAAATTGTCAGTTTTTGTTCGGCTTTGGTTTATTCCACTAAGGATTGGATTTTTCGGTTTCAAGCACACCTCTAATTTTAACGCATAACTAGTATCCAGCTATTTTTTATTCAACCTGCTAGATATAAAACATAAACAGCCTCAGCTGACCAGTTCATAAGTAAACAGGGTCAATATTGACCCCGTCATTAGAACCAAAAAGACAGTACCTGAAATGTTATCTAGTGCACCGGAAGGCCATTTATGTAAAAATGCTTACTTGTGAAAGTTTGTTCCCGAGAAGAATAATGGATGCTGCATTAGAGGCGGCATTTTCTTGTCCTTCAACTTGCAAAGCAATTCCAACATCAGCTAGAGCCAAAGAAGGTGCATCATTAATCCCATCCCCGACCTATAATAATAATATTAATAGTAGCAATTATCGGTTGGTTAATGAATAATAATAATAATAATAATAATAATAATAATAATAATAATAATAATAATAATAATAATAATTTACCATCGCCACACGGTGACCCGAGTTTTGCAGAGATGAGATGGCACCAGATTTTTGTTGTGGAGTTAAGGATGCATTGATGAGATGAGTGTCTATGCCAACTGCCTTTGCTACACTTGCAACTGCCTCTTCCCTGTCTCCTGATAACAGGATTGTTTCAATCTTCTTCTCATGCAGCCTTCAAATAGTAACAAGCAAACATCCCAATAAAATATGTTAATCTAGAATCAAGCCGAGCTTAAACATGCTTGAGCCTAAAGATAAGCTTGTTAAATAAACAAGCCTGAGCCAGATCTTCACTTATCAAGCTGGCTAACGAGCCTATTAATATAATTCTTTATAATATATTAAATATTTTTAATAATTACTATTTTATACAACTATGATTAAAAGAACTAAACATATATCATGTTATATATAAAATTATATTTAAAACATATATAGAAAGAATAATTATAATTATAAATGTATATAAATTGATTAAAACTTTGAGCATGAAAAATTACACTCACAAGCTGAGCTCAAGCCCCTTGTAATTTAAACAAAAACGAGCTTTAGCTCAGTTCGGCTCGTTTACACCGCTATAAATGACTTGGTTATGACTAATAAATGTTAAACGTGGTGATCATGTTGAAAATGAAAGGATGTTTGTAAAGGATAATCGTTTGGGAAATAGATGTACCTGTAACATAAAATAAACAAAATAAGAAATAGTACCTTTTTACGGTAGACTCGGCATCATGGCGCAAATTATCAGATATTCCAATAGCACCAATGATTCCCTCACCTTCCCGACCAACAAAAACAACAGTCTGAGAATAATCCGATGATGAACGACCATCGGATGATTTTTGCATCACATCTTTCTCCAAATTCATAATATCAGAAATGTTTTTTCTGTGTTGGAAACGTTCATGAACCCATTTCATAGATCCAACGGCCATCAACTGCCCATCAACTTCAGCCAAAGTCCCAAAACCCGGTTCTGCTAGCTGCCTACTTGTAACTGGAATATCAATATTTAATGATTCGGCTTTTGCTATAATGGCCTTTGCAATGGGATGTGATGCTGTTTTTTCTACTGCAGCTGCCAGTTGGAGAATCTCGGTTTCTGCATGAGTGAAAGATGCAACACCAGAAACCTCGGGTTTTCCTTCCGTTAGAGTCCCGGTCTGGTAATTGTGGATGAGAAATTGAGAAGACACGTCAGCAAAATGGGTCGTGCGATTAAATGGGTCAAAGGATTAAACATATAAGGTTAGATTGAGTTGACCCATAACAAGAATGGTATACATTTCAGATTTGTTAGCGTGTGGAAAACCAAAAAAACCGAACTGAAACCAAATTAACAGGCAATCGAACCAACGTAACTTAGCCATACAAAAAAACCCAACAGTTCGGTTTTGTGTTTTCTAAAACTGAATTTTGCGGTTTGGTTTCGATTTTGTATATATTGAAAAGCGAATAACTGAAAAAACCATTTATTTTTTAGTGTTTGTTGTTGAATTTATGGATTATAACTTCTATTTTTGGATGTTAATTAAGTTATAGAGAGACTAACAAATGGTGTATCCCAAAATATATAGGCTCAAATATGTAATAATTAATTATTCATAAACTAGCAAAAACTTGAGGTGAAAATTAATTGTTTTGTAGCCAACTTTTTTTGGCTCAAAAATTTCAAGCCCATACGGCAAAACCGAAACCAAACTGAACCTGTCGCGAAAACCAAAAACCGATAAACCAAAAGTTTTTTTCAGTTTTTGGTTCTCTTTGAGCCTAAAAGTGACACCTATGTAAATATAATTCAGACCCGTTTAATTTTAAGCTATTTTTTATTTTACTCATTTGACCCGTAAGAGATAGTGCGAATCAATCTAGCAGCCATTATAATCAAATACCTTGTCTAGAGTAATAGTGTCTATGTTTGCCAAGCGTTCCAACACATCACCTCCTCTAATAAGAAGTCCTTGTTTAGCTCCTGACACATATCAATAGCAAAAAATATAAGAAATTTAAGCGATACAATGTAAAGTGAATCGTTAAAATGATAATTTATTTATTCCTTTATTTACCTAGTGAGGTTCCAACAAGAATTGCAGTTGGTGTTGCAAGCCCTAGTGCACATGGGCAAGAGACAACCTAAAAAGTATTTAGGGACAATTACAGATGCTTATTTAAAATAGCTTGGAAAGTATAAACAGACGAAATTACAAGATTGTCCTCACCAAGACATCAGTGGAAAGCTTTAAGCTCAAAAGTAGAGGGTTTCCGTCAGGGCCAGAAATGTCATTAAGCAGCATATCAGGGAAAACATGAACCCCAGCATAGTACCTTAATAAAAAAGCAGAAAACAACATCACAATTAGTGGTAAATAAATAGAAAATATGTTCCAAATGTTTCAATACACTACTTAATATATGCATCAGTAACATATACTTGCAATATTATGGTAAAAGATACATAAGTAGTTACCAGAAGGCAAATGTTGCTGCAGATAAGGTCATAACACTGTAGACAAATGGGCCAGCAATCGAGTCTGCAAGCCTTTGTATAGGTGCTTCACGACCTTGAGCATCCTCTACCTAAATTATTTTATACCAAAATTTTATTATTAAAATAACATAACTTTTGCAACCTTTGTTATGGAAACAAATATTAATATTGAAACAAAATACTAACCATTTTAACAATCTTTGTTATTGTTGAGTTGGAGCCTGTGGAAGAAGCTTCAATTTTCAGTGGACCATCCTGAAAGACAATCAAGCATGGTCATGGTCCTGTAAATGACCCTAAACAAGGTCATGATCCTGTAAACGAACCGAACCGAACGTTTAGTGAACAGTTCTTGAACCGTTCAGCACAAAGTGAGCACATGTCTCGTTCGTTCATTTATGTTCGTGGGCGTTCGTCTATTTTCGTTGTTTTGCGTTTGTTAAAATATTCATTTAGATTTTTTGATCCATGACAAATTAGTCTAGTTATAATAACTTTTTAGACCCAACACATTGTTCTTCACATCACTTTTAACTGGTTTTAGCTAAGTTATGTTCGTTCATCTATGTTCAGTTACATTCGTGAACTGTTCATTTATACTCTTAATGAACAAACATAAACAAACACGAACAAGAAAACCCTCTTAGTTTAATTGTTCGTGTTTTGATTGTTTGTTCAGTTAAAATTAAACAAATGAACACGGACATACCCCGTTCGTGTTCGTTTACTGTTTACAAACCTACTTCGCTATAATAAGTCATGTTATGGAAAACATAATACCACACATATTTAAATCCCAAAGAGTAATCTTGTATATCATGTGAAGATAAAACTTAAGAGTGTGGTATTTCTGCATGCTTAAGGTTAATAACTAAACAAGTTGCCACATCATACCCAGTTTATTGTTCCAGCCGAGACTAAAAGGCCATCTACCTTAAACACAGGAAGCGACTCGCCTGTTAGCATGGACTCATCCACAACACTTCTTCCCGCAACAACTTTTCCCTGCAAAACTAAAGCAATCTTACAAAATGCACACCAGGAATTTTTTTTTTAAAGGGGACAGATCCCCGGCAAACATTTCAATAAAAATAAAAGAAAAAAAAAATGGGTTAATTTTCTCGACAATATAGCTGTTAAGATGATTATGCTACTATAGCATGTGTTAGATGTGAATAAAAAATTATAGGTGGCAATCATGACCCAAATAATGGGTTAATTTGGGCAAAACTAAATTCTATATGGGTCACCTTATATTAGTCAACAGATCAAAATGAGTCACCTTAAATTAGTCAACAGGTCAAATTGGGTCATCTCAAATTAGTCAATGGGTCAAAACAAGTAACTGTTATAAAACTTCTTCACTTGAAAAAAAGGACCAAATGGGTTAGCACCGCCCATGACCATTGTTTGTGTTCACCTACTTTTCACCGTGGCCGCCGCCAACCGCTACTCCACCTCTGTCGTCACGGCCACCGGCACACACATCATTGTCTCCTTCCCCACAAACAGCCGCCACCACCACCGGAATGGGGTGGGCGTGATGGGGTGGGGACCCTTTTTCTAAACAGCTCATTTTGACTCAGGGTGGAGGTGGATGGGTACCCTTTTTTTTCTAAAACAACACATTCTGACCCGGGTTGATGTGGGGTGGAGCAGGGGTTAGATATGAATAACAATGTTTCACTTGAAGTTAATAGAACTTACATCAACAGGAATCGTTTCTCCGGGCAAAACCAATACCAAATCTCCAACTCGAACGTCATCGGTAGGGACTTCAATGCAAATTGAATCAGAGCTTAATATGCTGCCGTCTGTAACATTACTTTCAGATGAAGAAATTACTAGCCTTGACTGTGTGGATATTAGTGACTGCAGACATTGTATGCAACATGTTTGTTATCAGCTAATACTTTTCTGAAATATTATAAAAAATTTCCAAATATGTAATCTTATATTTTGAAAGATAAACATACTAATAATTCATTCATGTCACTAGATGCCCTAAGCCTTGCCCTTTCTTCGAGCGAACGTCCCAATAAAACAAAACCAAGAAGCATGACCTGCATGCTAAATGAGAGTGCCCGTTCAAGATAATATTATCATTAAACAAAGGTAATGAGCAATTAATATGTGACTATAAGTACAAAAAGGTCATATTGAGAAGAAAACTAAAGGTGGCAACATGAACAGATTGGGTAAGTGGAGCATCATGCACATTTGGTTCAAGTGTGTAACTTTGGGTGTCAGTCAAAATTGTTTAGGCTGGGTCGACTCTATCCAGATAGGCCTGCAAATGAACCGAACGTTCAGTGAACTTGAACCGTTCGGCAGGAAGTTCGTTTATTTAGTAAACGAACGGATAAGAACAAAAGAATCTGTTCATTAAGTTAAGCGAATGAACATGAACACATCTCTCATTCGTTCATATATGTCTATGACTGTTCATTCATGTTCATTTGTTTACATCCATTTATATTTGTTAGTTCATTCACGTTTGTTTATGTGTGTTCGTTTACTTTCGTTAATATATTCGTTAAAAAATTATGGCCCGTTACAGCTTCATTTAGTAACTTTTTAGGCCCAATACATTGTTTTTCAGATCACTTTTAACTGATTCTAGCTCAGTTATGTCCATTCATATATGTACAATTTCGTGAGCCGTTCTTATATACTGTTAATGAATGAACGAATGCGAACAAGAAAACCCTGCTCGTTTAATTGTTCATTTTCGATAGTTTGCTATGTTAAAATTAAATAAACAAGCACGAACATGCTCCGTTTGTGTTCGTCCGGTTCGTTTACAAGCCTATGTCTGGGCGTCCACAAAAATTTTACTTTTTAGTATAGTTAGTTACTTAGTGTGTCAATTATAATCAACAAAATGATTGGATTATCAAAACTTAACTCAGTTTTTCATAAGATCTATTTTAGGAGGTTTTATGAATTAAAAACACTCCCCGACCTACTTTCAATCTGTTACTCATTCGACCCATTACTTTTTTATCTAATTTATTTTATTTTACAGTTGGATGTTATTTCATAACTTGCATATTTGAGTTTACCAGCTTGACCAGCTAAAAATACAACATAACCTAACCAATCAAATTATATGTAAGCCACCTCTAAAGAGAATCAATAAGTTACGGTATACACACCGGCTCATCAAAGAATGTTGCATCCCATCCAAGCTCAGGGTTAAGAAGTGAGATCTAAAAGATGGGGAGCATATTAGTACTATGAAATGTGTAATGTATATAAAATTAACAGCAATTATATGTAATAAATGCTCACTGCACTTATCATAAATGCTGCAATGGATCCGAATCCAACAAGAGAGTTCATGTTTGGAGATCCCTTCAAGAACGCCTTAAGACCGTCTGAAAGCAAATCTGAGAAAGAATGAAAGATACAATATCACGTGATTAGCTAAATGTGTGACCCTGAGCAACATCAGCATAAAATTTAAAAGAAAATAATGTTCTATTTTGTTTTTTGGATGTTCATAACAATTGCACTACAGCAAAAAGGACACCATTGACTTATTATATGTGATTTCTCCATAGTTTATAGTTTTATACACATGCATGGAAATGATAACTTGATGTCACATATGTAAGTGAATAGTTCAAGCATAAGTGTTTTGACTGTGTTAAATAGCACAAAATTCCATTTAAACAAGTGTACAGAAATTAGAATATATATATATATATATATAAAGAAATGTATGCTTGTAAATGATAGAATAACAATCAACAAAGACTGAAGAAGGACCATACTTAAAAGTATGGAGATTTAGGCAATTTGTCGACGAAGATAAATATGGGCTTTTAACTATTAGTACTGTGGGTAGATTTTTGCTAATCACACTTGTATACTTGAAACTTGAGCAGGCTTCAAATGTGACTCAACTTATATCTGCTTTAAATTTGTATATATGTGAGAATATAATAATCCAATCCGTCAATTGTGACATATTTAAATATATGTGATTCATTAGAATGTAATTTACTAGGTTCTCTAAGTTAAATCGTAATGCGAAAGGATTTCTCTATCTTTTGGTAAAAAAAAATAAGTTTCCCGGGCCTTATCCTGTCTCATACCTTCAACCTGTTCAGTTAATTTACATGTTAAATATCTAATCCTCCTTAAATCAGTTGTTTCAAGATTGCTTAATGAGCAATATACAATAACTTATCATTCATGAAAGTACATGTCTTACATATATAGTGTCTTAGCAATATACAATAACTTATATGATCATCAACTTACATTACAAAAACTGTCATAATCCACAATACTGACAAATAGTGCTACGATTGAAGCAAACATTTGTATATTTTAAAGAAGAAACTTGGAGCAAAACCAAAAACAGCTAGCAAAATTGAAAAGTTATAACAAACCTCTTCCAGGTCCCAACAAAGCACCAACAGCCAAACTTCCTTTAAAATAGGAGTTGTGAAGTAACTCCATTAATGCACCTGTAAAACACCAAAAGTTAAAGAATTTCAGGTAGTTAAATGAAAAATGCTATACTAAAAAGTAACTCTATAAGATGTCAAGATCTAGCTATATTTATTAATGGAAACTTTCCTCAGTGTTGTAAAAATCGGTTTTAGGTTGCGATTTTCACTGATTACTCACTGAATCGTTGGGCTGCCGATGCGATTTCAACTAATCAGCCAAAAAATCACTAATCGGTCAAAGGCAATCAAAATCACTCAATTTTCGGTCAAAACCGGTCAAAGTCAGTCAAAATTGGTCAAAATCTTTGTATCTGAAGAATTATTATACTTATTAACCCAAATCGATTAATAAGTTCGAAAAATTATATATAAAATTTTGAAAAATTTTGTGTGTGTATAAAGTTTGAAAAATTACATATAAAACTCCAATAGCAAGTTTTGCAACACTGAGTTTCCTTGTTTAAATAATTTAAGCGTTTGTTTAAAGTCAATTTCATAATTATTCAATTGATTTCAGTTTTCCAAAGTTTCCTAAACCTAACGAAACTAGATTTACACTCTTATAGGTTTGATGTAATAATATAATGTTCTATACACTTAATACAAAGTCATATCAATTATTAAGATCTCCTACTAGATTGCACATGCTAGATTCACAACTTAGGAAGACAATTCATGATAAAACCAGAAGCAATTGATTATGTTTACATTTAATAATTGTTTACGTTTGAGTTAAACTATGTGAACAGTAATTATGTGAACTTAATATGTAACTTAAAACACTGCTTGAAAGTCACTTTTCATAATTATTCAATCTGTTTTCAAAATTTTGCTCTCATCCTACCAAAATTAGATTTACTACCAAAACTAGATTAACTCTTCTATAGGTTCAATGCAATTCTATACACCGAATATTATAAACACTAGAGAATTATCAGTTTCCAACCTACGGTTTCAATCGGTTCCAAACTGGTTATTACATAATTGGTTTCAAACCGGTTCGGTTCGGCTCGTGTCGGTTAACCTGTTTTATTGCCCACCTCTATATCGCCCAACTGGCGCCTAGTAATGTTTACAACACTGCTTAAAAGTCAATTTCAATATTATTCTCACAACCTACCAAAATTAGGTTAATCTAACATCCTATACACTTAACATTTTACAAAACCTAAAAAACTACACAAATCCATTATCATCATCTTCACCTACTAAATTCTACTGAAATCAGCAACTAATCAATTACCATGACCGATATGAACCCCTATCGAATGCGCGATATGCGAAGCGTGCGATCCATAGCACAACGCCACCAGCGTCCACGCAAACACGACTCGATTCCGGCTCGCAACCATCAACGCCTCTTTCTTCGCCACCGTCTCCTTCCACTTCCTCACCTTCTCCTCTATCCCTATCCCCGGCACTCTCCTCTTACTCGGAAATCCACACTCCGTTAACCTCCTACCTAACTCCTCCGCCACATTCACACCGTTAACAGCCACGTCAGCAGTTAAGTTTAACCTAACCGCTGCGGTTTCCGTCAGCATGTTGACTACCACGGATTCAACTCGCGCGTCGGAGGAGAGGATTGATTTCACGCGTGAGACGCACGCGCCGCTCATCATCCCGGTGACGTCTAGTAGAACTGGTTTTTCTTCCGGTGAGGTTTGGTGTGAGGTTTGTGAAGGTGAGTTGATAACTGAATTTGTGATGACGTGGAAGTTAGGTGGGTGTTTGTGGAGGATGCGTGGTGGTGGACGGAAAAGGTAGGCATAACGGCGTTTGAAGTTAACGGAATGGGGTGAGATGAGTGGTGGTTTGGAGTTAACGGTGGTGGATGGAGGGTGGTGAAGTGGGAGAGAGATGTGGAGGAGATCTGTTGTCATTGCTGTGTGTAATGTAAGAGAGAGAGAGAGAGAGAGAGATGAGATTCATAAAGGTATTTTGTGGTCGTTAAAATGTAAGTTTCATTTTCGATCCTTACACTTTTCGTTTATTTAATGTTAACCCTTTTTCGTGAGTAGATGCTGATCGCCCTTCTATGATATGTCCAAAAAACGGAACGTGTTGCAGATTCATCTTCTTATTTGAATCCAGATTTTAATATCCCGTTTTAATGTTTATCTAGTTTTCATGTTTTTTGTTTTCGTTTGATATAACTAGGTGTTATGATTTATTGTTAAGTTAGCTTTTGTTTAAGTTTATTGAGTTCGTGGAACTTCGGTTTAATTTATCGTCTTTTGATTAATAATTAGTTTCTTGAGTCACTGATTGCTTCCAAAACTGCATCAGAACGTGGTGACTCAGTGCACCTGCCCTAGGATGAAATCCATAGTTGTGAAAACTGAAAACCCTCTGGCTCAACCCGAACAAAATGTTCCAAGTGAAACTTGAACTCATGACTTCTCATAAGAAAAAGTCATGGGAATAATGTTGGAACAATTTGTCTTTGGTTATTTTTTTTATTAAAGATGCAGTTTATGATATATCATCATGAAGTATCGATCAAAACTATTTTAAGTGTAGGAGAAAACAAGAATTTGTGTGTCGAGTTCATTGTTGAATTGATAATAATCATAATATGATGGAAGATGGAATATTTGTGAACTTGAATGGTAAATTTGATCTCTTAGATTGTAAGTTTTTTTTTCATGCGCAACTATTCTTTCGTATGATCCGTGGAGTAATCCATTTAAAAACAAAACTAATTACAATATATTGACAAGTATACGAGCAACAAGATGCACTGTAACTCCTTTTTTGTATAGCAAAAGCAATCTAAAAGATTGTAGTTAAAACAATAAGTTTTTTGTATCTCTATTAGTTTATAGAAAACTACAGTAATGATTAGTTTTACCAGCTAGAATGAAAATTACTACGAGATGTGCTTCTTTAATTTAGTTTGTGAGGTCGAGTTTTTTAAGTCGAATGGGAAATGACTTTATAACGATTCTTACATTCGTTTCTTAAAGATGATGACTTTATGAATGATTTTACCTTTGTTTATAAAAGAGAACTAATTAACAAGTCGAAATAAATAAAAGTCCTCTTGCTATTTGATAAGAAGATTGGGGGGTTGAAGTGAAACTTTCGGTATGGCCAATTTGACAAGGGTTATCACGTGGGCAATTGATAGGAGAGGCAGTCATGATCAATAAGAGGTCCATATTTTATTACAAAATGGATAAAGGCACCTCATTTTTCTCGTTGATATAATTTTAATATTCTTTTAACACGGTATCATTTTAATATTTAAAGGTTAGGTAGATCTTCCTTGTGATGTATCAAAATTTGTGGATTCGATACAACCACCGTTGCCCGCAATTTTTCATACGATTTGCATTCGTGATTTGAACAAGTGTACAAGTTTAAGTAAAAAGTAAGATATTTTATCATGCCTCATAGACGTGCATAATTTTTCACTTAAAACCTTAAAATGATTTAATTAAAAACATAGTTATTGTTTTATTTAGTTTTTTTTTTCAAGTGAATTGGTAAATTTAATTGGTTGGAAACTGAAGAAACACAGAGTCGAACTGGATAGTCCGATTGGGTATTTTCCCATATGTGAGTATACTGAAGTGCTATGAGAACAGATCCAAGCTAATGCCTGCAAAACAGAACACCGTTGAGTCTCGTTACGGGAAGGACAGAGTGGGGGGTCTTCCAGTAACCACTCTCCGGCGTGAGAATCAATACTGTATCTTAATCAGAAATAATACGAGTACCGGTATATTGCGTAAGGCGTGAGAGTGTGAATACCTCGAAGAGATGATCTTCGTATTTATAGCCGAAGGTGGAGGGAAGGTGATTGGTGGAGTTGTCACTATCAAGTTATTCATTCTCTGCCTGAATGGACACGTGTCGGGCCTTTATTGGATGTGACAGTCTGGACCCGTTTATGGTGTAGCCATTATCTGTGCACGTCGTGGGATGACCATTACGTGTTCAGGTGTCATCTTTCCATTGGCCGATGTTGCTATCAGGAGTTTTTGAGGGAATCTTCTAGAAGTAGTCAGTAACAACCGCTCTTCCATATCACGTGGGGATTATACGTATGATGAGTCCCTTGAGTTATTTGTGGATTCCTTCCGCGGATGCTTGCATGATCGTTCGTGGGTTATGACGGAGTTCCATGAAGTGTCTTGGATTGTGGATGGCTTTACCAATCCACTTGTTCCTTGCGCGGATGTCATTTGGCGATCCGCGGGTTGATTGATGGATCCGTGGGTGGCGGATGTCTTTGACGATCCGCAGGTCGGATAAGGGATCCGTGGGTAGCCTTGCTACCCTCCCTCTATAAGTCCCCCCAGTCCATTGTTGCTTCCGTGAGTCGATGTCGCGGGTGGAAGTATGGACTTTGTCTTTTGTCGCAGGTTGCAACTACTAGTCCTTAGGATTCCTGTTGCTTTTGAACTGGGGTACTGTTTAGGCGTCTGCGATGTGACGTCTCCTGTCTGAGTCGTGTCAGGAGTGGTGCTCGAGGTTGGTGCACGAGATTGTAGGCGGCATGTTTAAAATCATTTTGTTTTGACAGTTCCCGCCCATCTTGTCACCGCTTGGTTGGTTGCTTGCTGAGGCTGAACTGTCTCCCTCTCTCTTCGCATTAATTGCGATGTGTATATATAGGGGAGGCCATTTCATTTTTCGATTTACTTGCAAAAAAATTATTCTCTGAGCCTATCCATCTTCTCTTCATCTTCTTCTGAGTTTATATTTACTCCGATCAGTCATGGCTGGTGGTAAGAAGGGTAGCAAGGCCAAGGACGGAAAGAAGGATTCATCTAAGGGGTTGATAGAGAATATATGTATCAACTGGAAGTCGTCTGATTTCCAGGATATTGTCAACCTTTATGGGTTGGCGCTAGAGTGGGGGCCAGAACTTCCCTCTTCTGGTTCTACGGCTGACCGGCCTCCGGCCGGGAAGATTGCTTTGTATGGTGAGTCATTCACCACAGGCAATTTCCGGTTGCCTATCACCAGGTTTTTTGGTGATTTCTTGGTTGCTACTGGGATTCATATTTCCCAGTTGCATCCGTTCGGGGTCATGAGGCTTCGACACTTCGAGTTTTGTTGCCGGGCCCTTGAGATATAGCCTACGGTGGATCGCTTTCTTGCGATCTACAAAATTCAAACCCGCGGCAGCTGGTTTAGCTTCGCCGTCCAGGGGAAGGCGATCGGGACTAAGCCCCTGAGGAGTGCTCATTAATGGAATAATAAGTTTTTGTGGGTCAATACGGACGTTATTCCGCTAGCCATGACTTGCCGCTCACTGACCACCAAATTTTCCCTCCTTGCTGCCGACACGGAGGGTCAGGAGTGGTTCCAGAAGTTGACGCGGACTCCTACTCCGATGGGTCTGATCCCTGAGTCCGTGTTGGTCCAGGTGCGGATGAGCCGCCTTTGGCCATATCCTGCGGAGCAGCCATACTTCTCCCGGGACGACGGACGTAAGTTTCTCTTCTACTGTGCCTGTTAGTGTTTTTTATGCTTTCCTTATGTTTGTTCTCCTTTTTTTTACAGGGGAGTGTTCGTTGTTTAAAGTTCCCATTGTCATGGGAGATATGTTCAGGATGCCCCTAGAGATGTATCAAGAGCCTATTCTTGATCACTTCAAGGGTAATTTCCTATTTCCCACCTGCGGCCGCACAGAGCCGGTAATCACCGAGTCCGCGGTGGCTCAAGGTGTGTACATTCTTAACCCTAAACCTCTTAGCGTTATGCATCCGGGCGGGACGATAGTCCTTTCTTCTAGTGATGAATCCTCTAGTGAGGATTCAACTAGTGAGGGTTCCCTGCCCGGTACTCCGAGAGTTTTCATGCTGGCGTGTTGCGTGCTATTGCAGATATTGTCCGCCGCAGAAAGAGGGCGGATATCTGTTGGTGTATCCGGCCTGAATAAGGATTCAGACACTGATGAACCCGCAGGTGGTGAGGCTACTGTGGGCACCGAGGATCCCGCTGGTAGGGAGGTGACCAGACTTCTGACCCCACTGGTGGTGAAGCGGCCAAAAGTACCGGTGACCTTGCCAGTGGGGAGGTTACCAAGGCTGGGGGGGAGGGTCCCCCCATTAAGAAGATCAGGTTGACCCAGCTTCAGGATCGGGTCAAGAGCCGGACTACCGTACGGCAACCCGCAGGTAACTGTATGCTTATGTCCCTAGACTTGTGCAGTAAATAGCTTCTAACTTTTGTTTCCGGATCAACAGCTGTTGCTGCGTCGCATCCACCTTCTCCACCTCCGGAGGTTTTGCAAAAGGTTGGCGAGGATGTGCCTCCCGAGGATGTTGATATGCCGCCGCCTGAGGTAGTGGTGGAAATGAAGGTTGTACCTCCAAATGATACATCTATAACTCCTCCAGTTTCCACAGGTGAAGGGGCGGAGTCCTCTAATCAAGGGGACTCCCTCTTTCGCCCCTCATGGAACCTTAGTTCTGACGCGCTCTTTACCGATCCGCGTGTGTGCCAAGAGTTCTTTGAGCATTGCCTCCCACCCTCTGAGTGTGACAGGATACACTCCTAGACTCAGGCTAGTCTGACCCAAGCACTTAGCGACCATTTGGCTAATGTGCTGTCAACTAGTCGTGAGGTATTCAAGGGTTGGGTGGTTGGTCAAACCGACCTTGAGCGCGCCGTTCAACGTATGGTCAAAGCTGAAGCAGTGAGGGATGCTGCCCAGGCGGAGGCTAAGAAGAATGAAGCTGCCCTCCTGATTGCTCAGGAGGAGAGTAAACGTTTGAAGGAGCAGATAGCCGCTCAGGTCAAGTTTATCGCCTCCCGGGATGAGGAGGTTCGGAGGCTTGCGTCCGAGGTTCAGGAGAAGGATGCACGCCTTGCCTCTGTTACCGAAGAGAAGGTGAGGCTGGATAAGGCTTTCACTGATGCCTCGGATGAACGGCATTGGCTTATGAAATTTGGCATCCCCAAGGTAATACTTTGATTACGTTTATCTTATGAGAATATTATGTTGACCTTTCCTTGGACCAGATTGTCAGGCTCATCAAGGAAGGCCCTGAGCTTGGGGATTGCTTGGCTGACTTGTTGGTTAGCTTGTCGCGGGTGGGTCGCCAAGCTGGCTTCCAGAAGGGGTACACCATGGCTTGCGAGGGACGTCCGCCTACAAAATTTGAGCTTTAAGGCCAGGATTGTCAAAAGGAGTATGATGCGCGGATGGAATCCTTTGATAATCTTTCCTTTGACATCCTGAAGTATATAGAGGAGCACCGTCGCGAGCCCACTGCTATTGGTAAGCTACGCCTTCATGTAAATAAGCTGCTCGCAGAGGCTGAGGATAAGGAGGCCCCCCGCGACGAATAGAATGATAGTGTAGATTTATTGATGTACTTTCTTTCTTGTTTTGTAAATTTCATGTACATATGAAATGGAATGGACTTATATTTTTCACTTGTGTTGAAATTTTGTATTTGTAGTCCTCTTTGTCCACGACCCATCCGCTTATAGTTATGACTTGTCTTCTTCTTGTTCTTTTTTGTAACTCGTGTTCCGATAATGTCTGACATGTCAGCCAAAGTATTTAGTTTGTCCAATTACTGTAGAACCAGTAGTTCGCTGATTATATTCGAGATTTGATAGATGTGACAGGTCTGTACTACGCAGAAAGGGGTCTGACAGCTGGCTTGCGCCGCATCTAGGGATTTTAAATTTTCGACTTTTGGTTTTCCCGCCTGACGTGTCACAATCTGATTGTAGCCAGTCGTGTTGCACTTTTCCATGTATTAAATGCTACCACTATATATATCTGTCGACTTCATCTTTATCTTCTTCACTTTTGTGTTGAAGAGTTGAATTAAGCGTTGCCGGAATTTTTGAAGTAATTCTCTTCTTCTTTAAGCTTCTTTTAATTGATTACTTTGTAACCATAGCTCGTTGTAATCAATATTTGGCCGATTATATGGCGTTGGCGAGACCTGATTATCAAACCATCGATTTTATAACCGTTGATTGGGACGTCAAAGGTTTTCAAGATGTCGTCAATGCTTACGATATAGCTCCAGAATGGGAGCCGGAATTTCCGGCTCCTGGTTCGACGGCGAGCCGATCTCCGGTGGGGAAGATGGCTGTGTTCGCCGAATATTTCAGCTCCGGGAATTTCCGATTTCCGGTTACCCGGTTTCTGGGTAAGTTGATAAGTGGGTGTATGATTCATATTTCCCAGCTTCATGCTTCAACGGTAATCCGCAAGCGTCATTTTGAGTTTTGCTGCTGGCATTGTGCCTGCTATTGATAAGTTTGGCGTGTTCTACCGCTTGCATTGTGGGGGTGGCCGCTACGTTTGCCTTCCGACTGACCGGAAGGCTATTACTGTGGACACACCTCTCCTGGACCCTCATTGGGCCAGGAAATTCTTTTGGATACGGGAGGACGTGATCCCGTCGCCCATGTACTGGCATTCTGCGGATCAGGCATTGCTTGCCTTGCCATTCGTTGATCGTCCGGAAAGGCATGGGTGGTATCAACAATTGACCCATACCCCCACTCCTATGCGCCCCATCCTTGAATCTGCTCTCGTGAGGGCTGGGATGAGTCGCTTGTGGCCTTATCCGGACGATGTGCCATATTTCTGAAAGCCGGATGGATGTAAGTAGACTTGTCATACTTCCTGAGCTTATCTCGGTTTCTAATTTTGGTTTATTATGCAGCTGAAGGTCTTCTGCTGTCTGTTCTTGTGGTGGGTGTGCCTGGGGTGATGCACATTACTGCCCGCGATAAGAAGGAGCTCCCTATCCTTGACAAGACCAAGGACAGTTTTTTGTTTCCTCAACAAACCCGTCCGGAGCCTGTAGTCTCTAAGGGCTTGTTCGCGACAGGTAATTTATCCTTGATACGACCAAGGATAATTTTCAGCGTACCCTCGCTGGTTACTGAATATGTTTTATGATACAACCTTTGGTCGCAAGAGGAAAGAAACATCGTCTAGCCACGCTCCGTTGGAGGTGGTTGATGAAAAGCAGGGAATGGATCTTCCTCCCCCTTCCTCCGAAAGCGAAGAGAGTTCGCCTTTGTGACCGCGTTGCGGTCCGTACTAAAGGTATTGCATATACTTTCCTATGGATTTATGTTTATTGTTTAGTTGCTTACTTGGTTTATTTTTGTGCAGCCCCAGTTATCCTCTTGGATTCTCCTCCTCCCAAGAGTGATCCCAGCAGGTTATCTATTGCTGATAAAGGGAAATCCAAGGAAGGGTCGACTTCTGGCGTCGGGAAGTTAGTGCCGGAATCACCACCCTCGCCGCCTCCCGTTTATGAAACCGAAGATCCTTCTGAGCGGGTGGCGGTTCCCCCTCCGCCTCCTCACCGATCAGAGAGGGGGGAGCGGGGCGGTACTTTGCAAGGCGAAGTTGCTCGGCACATCCCTAAATGGAATCTAACTCATTCCTCTCTATTTTCTAACAAGGAAGTGTATTTCGATTTCCTTCATTAGGGCGTGCCTCCTACGAAACGCGAGTATCAGCGCAACTGGCCCCGGATATCTCTTGGGAATTTGTATATATACCACCTAGCCAACTTGGTCTCCACGACCCAAGAGATGTATCGGGACTGGAGATTCATGGGTGAGAACTGGGGGTTGCAGGATAACCTTCTCGACGAGCTCCGTGCTGAGAAAGAAAAATATAGGATCGAAGCTAACACCCAACGGTGGAAGCTGAGAGATTCTGAACGGACTCTCAAGTAGGAAAAGTAGCGTCAGGCTGGTGTTGCTAAATATTGGGAAGGGGCATGTCGGCGACAAAATGCTGTGCTTGAGACCGCGCGTGCTCTGACCTGGCCCATGAGGTTGAGCTTGCTAAGGCAGATGAAGCCAAGCATGATGTTGAAGCTTGTCTTGTAGCTTAGGAAGAAACTATCAGTACACTTAGAGCTGCCGCTGCTGACAAGGATCGATTGATTGAGGACCTAATCCGGGAAAACACCAGGTATATTGGTGAGTAGGGCGCTCTGAAGCTAAGTGCTGAGGGAGCTTCCTCTGATTGTGCTTGGTTGATGTGGGAAGGTATTCCCAATGTATGGGTTCTTCCATCTTTATCATGACTTGTGAATTCGTTTTGCTGATTCTTGAATTGTTTTTGTAGGTTATCTCCCGTATTCATAGAGGAGATGAACTAGGAGACTGCCTTGCTGATCTTCTATATGCGTCTAGTGACTCGGGTCGCAAGGCAGGTTTCCAGGAGGGGATAGCCTTTGCTCGGGAAGGCCACTCCATTGAAGATTTTGACCTTCACGGAGTGGATGTGTAACATCTGTATTTTGAGATAAATAAATAAAAGAGAAGTTTATTATTAACTGTGTGTCGTTAGTTTAATTGTGTGCGTGTTTATGTTTGGATAAGGTTTGGTTGGAAAAGGGAGTGGGTGGTGGGGCCCTTGGACTCCTATATATATAACCCAACCTCTTCTCCATTCCATTTCTTTCCACCATCACACACACTCAAGAACACACACACACACACACACACTTTCTCTCTATCACCCGAATCCTATCCCAAGCCAAAAGAAGGAAGAACCTCACGTGTAAACGTCATCAAACACCAAGAAACGTCCAGATCTTCGGGTTTGTCCAGATCTGAACCGAACCCGGAGCAAAAGGTAAACTTCGGCCAAAGGGTTAAGTTTTGTGGTTGAGTTCGACATGCAAACTGATAAAACAATAGATCGGGTTGTAAGATGTAAGAAAAACTTAAACTTGGTGAGTTATAACCTCAAGGGTGTGTTATAGAACAAAAAGGTGTTATCCGGACCTTGAAAACACGGATATACAAAGTTGGTACAACCCAAAACCCATAAAAAGAGTAGAATCGGGTCCTAAGGAAGAATCTTGGAGGAAAATGGCCTTAAAATGGTAAAAACGAACTAAAAAGGGGTTTTTCGCATAAAAAAGGGCTTCGCATCGTGTGCCATGCGAAATCCAAGAATTTCATGCGAAACCTCCCATGCGAAGCGAAACTTCCCATGCGAAGCGAAACCTTCCCATTCGAAGCGAAACCTTTCCATGCGAAGCGAAACTTCCCATGCGAAGCGAAACCTTCCCATGCGAAGCGAAATTCCATGCGAAATTTCATGAAATTCATTTTCTGATGCCCCTTAGAGCCCTAGACCCCGCTACCAGGGGCGCTGCCCCCGGACCTCTGTTAGTTGAGGGTTTCATTAATGTGGAATTGTGGATGTATGAAGTAGTAGTAATAGATAATTGACACTCGTGATGTGTTACACAGTTAGCCGTGCACAACTCAGGAAGGGGATTACTATTAACGGTGAACGAAACAGGATCCAGGTGAGTTCCAGCCCCTTTATCTGTTATGCTTTCGGGGCCGTGTGCATACTCCTATGTGATAGTTAATACATTTACTTAATTGATAAGTGTATGATACGTGTATGACTATGTATTGAATGTTATTACTATATGATGATTGTATGAATGAGCATATATATATATATATATATTATACATAGGACATGTAAAGTATACACGTATGATAAATGTATGGATGATTGACGAGACAGGTATGGTTATATGGTTATTCGAGGCAGAAGAGACCAGACCCTTATAATATCTGTGATGTTAGTGACCAGACCGTTACAATATCTATGATGTTTAATGTAGAATAGCTTATGGTATACCATTGGGTTTTATGAAAGAAAGTATGTAGGTACGGATGCATGTATGTAAAGTATGGATGACGGAAGTAATAGTAAGTAAGATATGAATACGTATCTTCGGATGTGTATGGGTGATAATATGAATGTAATGTATGTTAATTGATTAACTAGAACTCACTCAGCGTAGCTGACTTTTAGTATGCACGCAGGCAAATAGGTTGAGGCAGCTGGCTTGAGGAGGGACACATGGCATGAACTGAAGAGACTGGCATCCACGATGAAGTGTCATGACTGTTTTAATTAATGTTTATGAAAAGACAATTTGTATGTTAAGACAAAAAAAAAATGAATTTTTTGTAATGTGATATTTGAAGTTTTAAATTATCCCACGAAGTTTTAATTAACTCTGATATTTAGAACTGTGTTTATGAGTAAATCCAACACCAAAGTAGGGCTTCCGGGAACGGGACCTTATAGGATGGGAAGTATGATGCGCGAATGGACGTGTTTGATCAAATGCAATTTCCCATCCAGGACGCTATCCAGGGTTTTGCTGAAGCAGCTGATGGCGTTCATCAGCTCCGAAACTTTCTTCGTGAAGAATAGTTTTTGTATATACACTTTTTTTTCTTGTTCTTGTAATCCCTTTTTTGAATGTATATATGGCATGGATTTTACATTTTGTCTTGTATGAGTACAATATAAATGTGTGTGAGCTAAATCCGTCATGTAACTAAAATATAGGATTAGGATGAGTATTGGCACACAGGCCTATCCGTACAGGAACTAACATTCAAGGAAATTTTAAAACAGTAGGATTTCATATTAACGTTAAGGTACATTAAATCTGGCGCGCAGACCAGAAAATTAGGCACGCAGGCCGTTAAAGAGGCGCGCAGGCCCAAAAGAAAATTACACGACTTAGATATAGCACTTCTGCAGTTGCGCAACGTTCCAAGTCCTGGGGATAGGAGTGCCATCCATTCTTTTCAGTTTGTATGCACCCTTTCCCAGTACTTCGTCAATTTGATAGGGGCCTTCCCAGGTTGGTGCTAACTTTCCTGGTGATTCGGCGTTTGATGCTTCGTTGCTTCGGAATACGTAATCGCCTTGGTTGTATTTGCATAATTTGACTCGTGTGTCATAGTATTTTTGGAGTTGGCGTTTGTATTTTCTTTCGCGTATGGCGGCCAACTCTCTTCTTTCTTCTAAGAGATCCAGGTTTAACCGCAGCTCTTTTTCGTTATCGGCAATCAAAAGCATTCGCGCAGATGGGACGCCAATTTCGGCCGGAATTACTACTTCCGTGCCATAAGTTAAGCTAAATGATGTCTCTGAGTTGCTCGTCTTTTTACTGGTGCGGTGTGCCCACAGCACATGGGGCAATTCTTCAACCCACCCAGTTCGTTTGGTTCCCAGTCTGGCCTTGATGCCTTCTTTGATGCTTCGATTGGCCCGTTCAACTTGTCCATTGGCTTGCGTGTGGGCAACTGATGTGAACACTTGCTTTATTTGCAACTCAGATAACCATTCCTGGAGGCTGTTATCCGCGAACTGAGTCTCGTTATCGCTGACTAGCGTCTGGGGGTGACCAAAACAACAGATAATATATTCCCATAAGAATTTCTTCCCATTCGTTGTCGTTATATGGGCTAGAGGTTTGGCCTCTACCCATTTTGTGAAGTAGTCGATGGCGACTAACAAGAACTTCACACGTTCGAGGGCCTCTGGTAACGGTCCCCATGATGTCTATGGCCCATTTTTGGAAAGGCCATGCTGTAGTGACTGGAACTAGGTCGTTCTGAGGTCGCAACGTCTGGGGTGCGTGTCGTTGACAGGCATCGCATTTTCGGATTTCTTTGAGGGCATCCATGCGCATGCCCGGCCAATAGTATCCTGCAGTCATTATTTTTGCTACCACCATTCTTGGTCCTGCGTGTAGCCTGCAGATGCCCTCATGTATTTCTTGGACTACGTAGTTGGCATCGTCTGCGTCTACACATCTGAGCAGTGGGCCAAGGAATGACTTTCTGAACAGAACCTCATCATGCATTTGATACCACAACGCCTTATGGCGGATCTTTCGAGCCTCTGCATTATCTTCCTGGAGGATGCCGGAGGACAAGTAAGCCCTGATTGGTTCCATCCAGGACGTTGCTCTGGTCTGGATGACCAGAACTTGGTGTTGAGGAACGGACGGAGCGTCTAGAACCTCGATTGTAATGTCTCTGCCCATGTGTTCGAAGCTGGTGGATGCCAGTTTGCTCAAGGCATCCGCTGGTCGATTTTCACTTCTTTTGATGTGCACTACTTTACATGAAGTGAATTGTTGCATAAGGTCTTTAGTTTGGGACAGATATGAGGCCATGACATCATTCTTTGCTTCATAAGTCCCTGAGACCTGTCCTGCAATAAGCATAGAATCAACCCGAGCCTCTAAAAATTTCACACCGAGCTTCTTCGCAATCCGCAGTCTGGCCAAGAATGCTTCGTACTAAGCTTCATTGTTTGTACTTTTGATGTTCAACTTGATGGAATAGGTGAACTCTTGGCCGTCTGGGTTAATCAATTTTAGACTCGCACCTGATCCCTCCCCACTTGATGCTCCATCCGTAAACAGAGTCCATTATTGGCTTTCATCGGAGGGGATCGGGGGTTGTTGTTCAAATAGGCATTCCTGGACTTTGCCTGTGGGTACCTCTGTGGCAAAGTCTGCCAAGACCTGGCCTTTGATCGCAGGTATAGGTTTGTACTTAATGGAGTGTTCACCTAGTTCGATTGCCCATTTGGCTAATCTCCCGGATAATTTAAATTTGGCCAACACGTTTTTCAGCTTGTAGTCTGTCAAAACTTGTATTGGGTGACCTTGGAAGTACCTCTTTAACCTCCGTGCCACATAAACTAGCGCCAGCACAAGTTTTTCAAGCATCGAGTACCGGGTTTCGGCATCCGCTAGCATTCTGCTGCCTTAGTATATCGGCGTTTCGATGGCTTTACGATCCGTTAAGAGAACTGCCCCAATTGCAATATCCAAAACGGATAGGTACAATATGAGAGGTTCTCCTTCTCGGGGTGCGGTCAATGTTGGAAGCTCCATGAGGCATTTTTTTACTTCTAGGAACGCCGTTTTTGCTTCCGGTGTCCATTTGAAATGTGCCCTTTTCAGGCAATTTCGTAACGTTGACACGAATGGGTAAGATTTAGCCGCATGATTTGCTAGAAATCTGTTTAGAGCCACTAATCTTCCATTCAATGTTTGGACCTCTTTTAGTGAAGACGGGGAGGGCATCAGGGCAATGGCCTGTACCTTCTCCGGGTTTGCTTTGAATCCCTCCTCGGTGACAATTACTCCCTGAAACTTTCCTTCTTCCATGCCGAAAGAGCATTTCGAAGGGTTAAGTTTCATGTTTATTTTGCTGAGTGTGGAGAAAACGTCCTCGATGTCTCGAAGCATCTGATCTTCCTCCACACTCTTGATGACCAGATCATCCATGTACACCTCTAGGTTCTTCCCGATCTGACTCCGGAAAGTATTGTCCATCAGACGTTGATACGTGGCTCCCGCGTTTTTTAGACCGAATGGCATCATCTTGTAGCAGAATGTGCCCTGGTCTGTTCGGAAAGCAGTTTTATCTTCATTGCGGTCCGCCATACGTATCTGGTGGTAACCCTTGTAAGCATCTAGAAAACTTGAATTTGAAGGGTGCCACTACGTCTACTTTGAGATCGATCTCGGGAAGCGGGTAACAGTCTTTGGGGCAGGCCTTGTTCAGGTCCTTAAAGTCGATCCACATCCGCCATGAACCGTTTCTTTTAGGGACCAACACCGGGTTCGCGACCCAAGTTTGGTACTGAATTTCGCGGATAAACAGATCTTGCACTTGCTCGTTCATGGTTTTTGTTTGTTCGGGACCCATCTTCCTCTTTTTCTGAATGATCGGTGTATACGTCGGGTTGATCCGCAGCCGATGTTCTGATATATCTCGTGGGACACCTGTCTTATCTGAAGGCTTCCAGGCAAAGATATTTGCGTTTTTGATCAGTAACTGTTTCAGAAGTATGCGCATTGTTTCTGAGATAGTTGCTCCGATTGTGATGGTTTGTTCTGGGTATTCCGGATTGACAACACATTTTTCGGGCTCTATCCGCAGTGCCTTCTTGGGTACCTTCGCAGGCTTCGATCCCTCTGCGTAGCAGTGTTTGTTGACTCGGATGATTGCTACTCCTCTTCGTGTGGGAACACCCACTGCACCATGTGCTGTGGAAGGATTGGAGTTGAAATCACCAATTGCTTCCCGCCCTAAGATTATGTCATGTTTGAATCTCGCGGGTAGGACGAGGAACTCGATATCCTCGGTCTTTGTGTGGATCCCGTCACTCAGCGTGACTGGGAATGTTATGACCCCTTTGGGGTGCATAACTTCGTATCCAAACCCGGAAACTGGGGCGTTCACGAGTTTCAACTTGGCTTTATCTTCCTCATCTAACTGCTCGAAACACTGTTCGTACATTATGTCGGACGTACTTCTAGTATCGAAGAAGACATATTGAGACCGATAGTGACCGAACAAAGCTGTGACGATTAGAGGCTGCTTCATGCATGGGCCTCCTTTCACTATTGGAAAAACTACGGTGTCATTTTTCCATTCATCTTCGTCCGCCTCCCTCCGCTTAAACTTCTGAGGGGGTCCCCCTTGTTTGCGGGAGTTACGTTCTTCCGCGGACCTTGTCGCACGTTTTTGAGCAGATGGTCCAGTTTTCCAGATTTGATGGCAGACTCGATCTCATTTTTCAAGCTTATGCACTCGTTTGTGTCATGTCCGATGTCTTCGTGGAACATGCAATGCTTGTTCGGATTCAGGTTCACCCGCTTGATTAACGGTTGGAGCTTCCTGAATTCGATGTTATCTGTTGTTAAGATTTCAGACGGGGTCTTTTTCAAGGGTATCCAACGTTGTCGGTCGGACTTACCCGCTGTTCTATCTTTTTGTTTCTGGCCGATCAGTGATCTGGCATCGAACTGCTTGGAAGAGCTTTCCGGGGGTTGTATCCTTGACCATATTGAACCCTTCTCTTTCGACTGAGCGTTCCGTGGCTCGGTTCTTGTTTGCTGTTTGGACGTCTCTCGCCCTAACAATTTTTTAGTGGCGGCAAAGACCTTGGCCGCGGACATGATTCCGTCCCAAGTCTGTGGCATGCCATCCCGGCCTATCAAGCATCTGACCATTTCTGGGCTCTTTGCGTTTACTCGGAACGCTCCTCGTAACATGTCCTCACTGATTCCACCAATGTTTAAGATGTCATTGTTGAATCTGGTGATAAAACTTTCTAGTGATTCATTGTCTCGGCGGACAACACTCAGGATCTCTGACGGGTCCCGAGTGTGTTTACGCTGTTGACTGAAATGCTGTGAAAACTTTGCTACTAGGTCGTCCCAGCTCTTGATTTGACCGTCTGGTAACTTCCCAAACCACTCTATGGCTGCTCCTGTTAGTGTCAATGCGAACATGTGACACCAATAGGGCAGCGTCCATCTGCTCACTTCGCCAACTGCTTGAAGTTCAATAGATGATCGCTCGGATCAGTCAACCTATTTTATTTTCCCAAATTGCTCGGGCTCTTGATATTTGTTGGGAAAGGAGCGGTTGCTATTCGCGGGATGAACTTCAACTTTTCCACGAACGCAGCGGGGCGGTATGGCTTGATGAAGTCCTCTTCCACATCGCTGAAGTATTCAGCATGTTTGACTAACCGCTTGGGACGGCTGGAGGTTTCCCTACCATAGTCCCAGATACCATCACTCGCGTAATCTTCCTCTTGAAACGTTTCTTTTTGTCGAGTATCCCATGCAGTTCTGTGGGACAGAGTACGCTAAGTGTGATAACTTCTTTCGCGGCTCTTTGTAAGTGACCGACCAGCTGATTGAGAGTTGTCTTCCAACTCTAGATCTTAAGTGCGTCGGAGTACTGGCGGCGGAGACGGAGATGGCGAGTCTTACGTCAGCGTCCTGGCTTGGACCTAATCTCGCCTCACTCTTCGCTCGTACTCCTCTTTTAGCCGATGTTCCTCTTGTTGGTACCACTCTTTTGGGGTGAGAATGTTTTTACCAGATCTTGTCTGGTAAGTTCTTGTTTCGTCCCCTTCGTATCTGGGAAATTCTCCTGCTCCGTCTTCCAGAGACAGAGTTTGAGTTGTCCGATGGATCTTGGTGACTTTGTGCCTTGGGAACTCTCCGTCCCGGTCTTCCCGGACCGGGGTTTTGGTGTTCCTGCGGGGTATAAAATATTCAAACCTTAGAACTTCTCCGGTCCTGTTTTCGAAGACCGAAGTTCTGGTGTTCCGACGGGGCCTTGCCGAAGCAGCAGAAGGCTGTTGGTTCTGACTCATCTTCAGATCACAGTGAATCGAAAAAACCGTAAAAAACCGTGAATCTAGCTAAAACCGGATGGCGCCAATGAAGAAACACAAAGTCGAACTGGATAGTCCGATCGGGTATTTCCCTAGATGTGAGTATACTGAAGTGCTATGAGAACAGATCCAAGCTAATGCCTGCAAAACAGAACACCATTGCGTCTCGTTACGGGAAGGACAAAGTGGGGGGTGTTCCTGTAACCACCCTCCGGCGTGAGAATCAGTACGGTATCTTAATCGGAAATAATACGAGTACCGGTATATTGCGTAAGGCGTGAGAGTGTGAATACCTCGAAGAGATGATCTTCGTATTTATAGCCGAAGGTGGAGGGAAGGTGATTGGTGGAGTTGTCAATATCAAGTTATTCCTTCTCTGCCTGAATGGACACGTGTTGGGCCTTTATTGGATGTGACAGCCTGGACCCATTTATTGTGTAGCCATCTGTGCACGTCGTGGGATGGCCATTACGTGTCTAGGTGTCTTCTTTTCATTGGCCGATGTCACTATCAGGAGATTTTGAGGGAATCTGCTAGAAGTAGTTTGTTACAACTACTCTTCCATATCACGTGGGGATCAAACGTATGATGAGTCCCTTGAGTTATTTGTGGATTCCTTCCGCGGATGCTCGCGTGACCGTCCGCGGGTTATGTTGGAGTTCCACGAAGTTTCTTGGATTGTTGATGGCTTTACCAATCCACTTGTTCCTTGCGCGGATGTCTTTTGGCGATCCGCGGGTTGATTGATGGATCCGTGGGTGGCGGATGTCTTTGACGATCCGCAGGTCGGATAAGGGATCCGTGGGTAGCTTTGCTACCCTCCCTCTATAGAAGCTAAGTGACTTAACCCTCTTTTACACTTGGGGCCGTTAACAACATAGCGCCCAAAGAGGCTAATCGTCGTTTGGCGTCCTCCTTTTGAACTTGTGTAACGGTTTAACAAGAATTTATAGATGATGTGGCATGCTTTAAAAATAGGGCATTTACATATATCACTTTCTTAAATTTTCTTATTACATATATCCCCAATACTAAACACTTAACTACATATTTTCCCTTCCTAAATCACATATATTACATATCTTCTCATTTCATTAAAATTAACTAATTAAAAGACTGTGTTACCCTTTGACCAATATTATAAATAAGTAATAATCCAAAAAAATTAATTGCATTTACCCTGTCTCTATCTACCACCACCATTTTGTCTCTAGTGTTGCAACATAGTTATCGTCCACCACCACCGCTACAACTTCTGGTAAACATTTAGCACCATCGATCTCTCCATCATCAATCAACCAAGATCATCACACCTGCAGTAGCCACCCCCTCTCGATTAGATTTGTCACTTGAAATCGCTGCTAACACAACCACCGTCCACCGCTGTATTCTGTATTTGTTGATAGCGGTTGCGGCACTTCTGTTGGTGGCGGTGGGTAATAGATCTCATCGGAAAACTGTTTTGGTTGATATTTGGTCAACAGGTGAGGGGGTGAATGGTAGGTAAATGCAGCCGATGGTGATGGCGGTTTCAGGGCATGGGATGTGGTGGTTGCCGACCGGAGAGACGGAAATGGTGGCCGGATTATTTTTGTAGAGTCTGAGGCGATTTATGAAGTCATTGAGTAGTTATATACTTTGGGGAAGAAAAGTTACACGACATAAACTTTAATCAGGATTGTAAATTGAAAAAAGGGCAAAATGATAATTATTTACTAGAAGGGGAAATATGTAATTAAATATTTAACATTGAAGAAATATGTAATAATGGAAGTTAGGGAAGGGATATATGTAAAAATCCCTTAAAAATATTAGTGGTTCATGAAACAGGAAGGATAAGTATTTCTTGTTGAACTTGGAAGTGGGTATCTAGAACAACGTAACACACGTGCACCGATTCACGGTTTGCTTGAAGAGCTTTTCTTATTAATCAACTTACGATAAAGAAAGCTAGATACATAAAAATAGAAACAAACAAATGGGTTTATATAGACCCATACATAGCAATCCTAACCAAACTCAAATAGGACTTTAAATTCAAATAAACTAAATAAAAACAATTAAAGATAAACTCAAACACCATTAAAAAATAAACCAAAATCTTTTAATTATTATCTTTTTATTTGAATATCGATCTCCTATCGCCTCTACGAGATCGAACCGTACCATCCTTGAAAGCCAAGCAAATATTGTTATACGCTTAACACTTCCTCTCAATATTTTCTTCCCCAAGACTCCTCTCAATTTTGGCTTGTTCCACCAAGGTCTCGAATCCCAAAAGTACTCTCTTGATCAACTTTAATTCTATGAGTTTCTCTATCTTTGTTCATTTTTTTATTTCATGGTCAGGTAGACCAACTTCATTATTCTTTACCAAATTAATTACTTCGTTGTCCGGCTTATTTCCATTTGTAAATACTAAATGGACTAGTATCTATTGATCTAGACAAACACCCGTAAAGAACCTTTGGTGGGCCTCTAACCACCATTCCTTTTGTCACCTTCATCTCACATGCATGCCATTGCATGGTGATCACACGTGATCCATCTAGTAAGAAACTACGAGACCCATTATATTTGATAAGTTCTTTGCTGACTTCTTGATTCATAACCTTCACCGACTCTATTGTTGGATCTTAACTGTTTGTTTTTTTAACCAATTATTATTGCATATAGTCTCATTAAATCTGAGTGGGTGACTAACACTCACCGGGCTTGTTTTCAATCTGCCACTGGAATGCAACATCACTATTAGGGGTCACAGCAGCATCATCACTGGTAGCCACCAGAGTACTCGTAGTCTCGTTCACATTTAGCGTATCAACACCATCTTCAATGATAGCTGTAAATGCAAAAGCATTAGTTTCTAGGACGATACACGTCTCTTCATCCCATCTATGCTTATGTCTTGTAGGTTTCCTTGTCTGGCCGTGAGATCGGTTTTTCAAGGATATCCCACAGTTGCTTGGGCGTCTCAGCATCTTGAAGCCTTTCCTGTTCAATCGTTGATTTCAATAAGAACATGGTTTTGTTTGCTTTAGCCTTCCACTTCCGTAGCACTCCGGTTGCATTTTCTTCCGGTGATTGTACCGTCTCAACACCATTAACAACTTTCCATAATCTTGGCCCTGCATATACGAAATTACGCACGTCGACCAGACGTATAGTTTTGGTTGTTGAGTTTCCTCATAACACCGATATCTAGAAGATCTATCATAATCGGAGGTTTGCTCATTCCCTTGGACCTTCGACACACGGACCACACAATCTGAACCTGACTCACAGGCTAATTCGTAGCCTTCAGCCTTCAATCAGATCCTCTATTCTAGACGAACTAAACAGTCAGCCCTAGCTTCCTTCCACTTCGACCAGTTCAGTCGCTAACCCGACAAACATGTCGCGACTCGTTCAGGATAAAAAAAACACGGGCCCTTCTTGATCGGAAATTACTAGACTTACCTTCCCCAAACACTTAGCAGCGCTCACGGCTTTGATCGTGACTTCAGGTTCTCGAAAAATAAACACCAAATATTTCCGTCCAAAATCAATTTGAGATGCATGGTAGCCTACTTGCAATTTATATAATTTCTTCCATCCACAACGTGAAAGAATTGAGGTGTGCGCTTACTCACCTTCAAATCAACTTATTCAACACATGCTTGCAATTTCTATACCAATAATCATAAACAAAATGGAAACAATTAACTTAGGTTTCTTTCGTAACCTGCAAAGGATTCCAAGCAACCCCGAACAGCCGAACTTGATCGCCGGTCTTCGATCGACCAATACCAACTTTGATTTCTATCGCTCCAAGCCGATCATGAATTTGATCGAACACGCTTTGGAACAAAATCCTGGTAAAGAGACTAACCGCTCAAATACCACTTGTTGAACTTGGAAGTGGGTATCTCGAAAAACGCAACACACGCACACCGAATCACGGTTTGCTCGAAAAGCTTTTCTTGTTAATCGACTTACGATAAAGAAAACTAGATACATAAAAATAGAAACAAACTTATGGGTTTATATAGACCATACATAGCAATGTTGGTTATTTTAGTGTTAATGGATTAACTTGTCGATCGAGATAATAGCGTTAGAGATTAAACGAGTTAGGTGACACGGGAGTGCGGGCTCAATTTAATACTAATGTTATTTGGGCTTAAGTAATTATTTACTTGGACTTAAATGTAAAGTTAAATGGGCTTGTGATGGATTCTTATTTGGGCTCATGTAATTGGTTTTAATAAACCGATGGTTTTCATAGCCATACTTATCCCAATCGAATATACAGAAGAGAGGACGATGGTTACTGGTTCTCTCTTGATCTTCATCAAGAACAATCAAAATCCAATTCCATCAATAGAAATCTCTGTCTTATCCGATAAATCATTGCGTGTAACCCGTAAATAGGTTTATCTAAAAGTGATTCACGATTCAGAGATCAATCCAGGCAATTGTTCAAGAAACCAAGATTGAAATCAAGATTACAGGTTTGCATCATTAACCGAATTCATTATCCAGGTACGCAAATTATACTACAAGCAATCATAACCAAACTCAAGTAGGACTTTAAACTAAATAAACAATTAAACTAAACATAAACACCATTAAAAGATAAACCCGAAATCTTTCAATTATTATATTTTTATTTGAATCTTGATCTCCTCTTACCGCCCCTACGAGATCGAATCGTACCACCCTTGAACGCCAAGAAAATATTGTTTTATGTTTAACATTTCTCGCATTCTTCACACACGGACTGTAACATTCGTTATTTTTCAAATCCGAAAACCTGACCCATTTTGAAATTTCGGTTTTGTTTATATATATATATATATATATATTTATATATATATATATATATAGTTTCGTTTCATGTATTTGGTGTGACGTTTGTCAATTTTAATTTGAATTTATATTTGTTAAACCGACCTGCTTGTCGTTTCATTGTATTTGTATTTAACGTTCATCATTAATCAGTGGCGGAGCTAGAATATTTTTCCTTTGGGTTCGGAATTTTTCGATGCCACATTTTTTTTCCGGCGTCAAATTTTTCGGGCCTAGAAGGGTCGGGTCGGTAATTCGGTCTGATATAAAATACAATATAACTATCATAGCGAAAATACATCAGAGCATTCCTAACCCATTCTCTACCCTATATCCATATATATCATATAATTACACTAAAAATTACGGTTTTTTCTCTCTCCTGTTTATTTAAATAAAACTTTTTATACCTTTATAATTATCTTTTCTCTTTTCTTCACTCACAACCAATTTTAGAAAATATTAAACATCATACAGTATGAACAGTGAATCCCCAAATTTAACTTCCCCCTCTAACATTTTCTCTCTCCTCTACTCACAACCACTCATAACCATACCATATAATTTACAAATTTCCCTCACATATTTTAAGGGAATAGGCTGAGAATGCTCTCAACATTAAATAAAATATATAGTCATATTAATTAATAAAAAAGATATTACATATTATTATTGTTCCCAATGCATTTTCATGTTTTGAAAATGATTCCTAACACCTTCAACCGTGACTTTAAAAAATAACTCATTTTCAATATAACAAATGTGTAAGACCCCGAAAAACCTGGGATTCCTATAGTTGGTTGTAACGTCCATAAATTCCGATAAAAGATTTAGCCTTGTAGTGATTGCGTACACCTTCGGGCTTGACCCGGCATTCTTCCGAGAGCTCATTTCCACCCCGTAAACGTTTCTTGCTTAACTTTTCATGCAAGTTCAACTCTTAATAAGGTGGAAGGGCCAGAATGTAACATTTTATATTATAATCAAAATCAAAACCCTAGCCTCCCTCTAGGACTTCCGATCGGCACCAAGAGCAGCTGCTACAGCTTTGTTTTTATTTTTTTTTTCAGCCATTTCCAAGCGTGAAACTTCAATTAAAGGTTGGTCCTACACCCATGCTAGTCTTTTACACCTTAAACCATCCTTATACATCACATATTGATCGTTAAACGGCTTGTTGTAGACTTGTAGGGTGGCTGTCCAATTGAGAATTCCGGGGCTGTTTTGATTGGGTTTGTTTCACCAAAATCTTACTAGGTATGTCACTTACATCATACTAAAATTCCATGGCCAATGGTGGTGTTTAGGTCGGTCAATCGATTTTAGTTCGAAAACTAGGGTTTATCGGATGTAGGATTGGCAATTGTTGAGTTTGATATGTTAAACGATTGGATGACCGGCCGAATCGGTTTGTACAGCCAAGGGGGGGTTTAAGGGCTGTGGAAAAATTATTTTTTTGATGCTCGGGGCTGTTGTGGTTAGTGCTTCATCAATCGAGTAGGCGGTGCGCGAATTTTCGTTTAAACGTAAAGTAAGAGTTGTAAAAAGGAACCGTCAACCCTATCAACTCGGGTGACATAATCTTGATGAATGAAAAAATTTAAAATGGAATTTGGTCCATTTGGGGCTGATTCGTTTAACCAATGGTTTTAAGGTTTATTACACGCGCATTCGACCCGATTTGATCACCCTTGGGCCTTGGGCCAAGTTGTTGGGCCTTAGGCCAAGTATTGGGCCTTGGGCCAAAGTATTGGGCCTCGGCCCAAGAAGTGTCGGGCCTTGGGCCAAGTTGTTGGGCCTTGGGCCAAGTTTTGGGCCTTGGGCCAAAGTGTCGGGCCTTGGGCCAAGTTGTTGGGCCTTGGGCCAAAGTGTTGGGCTTGAACGGCCCATTAGGCAAGAGTGTTCTTGCGGTCTAGTTTAGTAACGCGTTGTGTACTATTTACAGGCTCTTACTTGTGAGTGTGCACTTAGGGATTTCCTAGCTCGTTGCAGGTGTTCGATCGATTCCATGTGAGTTCATGATGCCCTTTTTTTTAATCTTTTTACGTTTTGGGCTAGCATACACACCGTATTACAATTTTACCCGATTTTACTTGTTACAACTATTTGGATGGTATTACATAGCCTCTTTCGTATATGTGGATTTATGAAAATATGTGTGATTTATATTTTATGCCTTAGGATATTTTAGACTCGTTTATTGTCTTATATTCCCTAAGGTTATATATATTATTTATGGTCTAGGCTCGAGGATACTATTAAGCCTAGTATTAATTTCTAGATTATCCATTATTTATGGATTGAATGTGATGATATGGTTTGGTTGAATGTTTGAATTTGATGTTTGTATGTGTGTAAGTGAATGTGTATGTGAATGTGTATGTGATGGTAAACTGCGACCGGGTCAAGTATATTACTCGGGGAGGACCCGGGGTGAGGAGGCCCGTGTTGCATGTTTATGACGCGGTTGGGTCAAATATATTACTTGGGGAAGACCCGGGGTGAGGAGGCCCGCCGTTCTATGAACCGTGGTCGGGTCAAATATATTACTTGGGGAAGACCCGGGGTGAGGAGGCCCGTATCAGGTGTTTGGATGTTAAACCGCGACCAAGTCAAATATATTACTTGGGGATGACCCGGGGTGAGGAGGCTTGTGTTGCGTGATTTTGTTTTATTAAACTGTGACCGAGTCAAATATATTACTTGGGGATGACACGGGGTGAGGAGGCTCGTGTTGCATGATTTTAACGGTTTTGTCAAACCACGGCTGGGTCAAATATATTCCTCGGGGAAGACCCGGGGTGAGGAGGCCCGTGTTGCGTGAAAAGATGTTTAATGTTTTATTCTCTTATGATTTGGTTAGGAAAAGCTATTTATGATTTTATGGTCTCATGATTTTCCACTACATTCCATACTCATGGAAATTAAATTTTTAATGAATGTCGTTTACGAAAACTTGAACTCACTCAGCTCAAGCTGACTTTGTGTGCATGTTAGATTGACTTTCAGGTTAAGAAGTGGATGCTACCGCTTGGACGTGCTGGATGCTACTCGGGAGGTTGAAGGCATTTCTGGTCAAGGATTTCAAATAAAACGAATATTTTATTACAATTGATTTTGGACACCTATACCCGTGTTTTGGGATTTTTAATACTTAAACTTTTTCGCTGTTATTTACTCTAAACTTGCTTTAAATAAACGAATCGTTTGGTTTTAAATTTTTGTTTATTTGTGGAGGTGATTACCAACTGTAGGATTCCCGGGATTCGGGGTCTTACATTGGTAATCCTATCCAAAATATAACTCAGCTTACTGTCGAGTTCAATGACCCAAAGAGGCACTTGGACTTTCTCATCTGCCAAGCATTTCCTTAGATGCAACACATGGGATGTAGGATGAATCCTAGCAAGCTCGTCAGGTAAACCAGCATATAAGATACTTCCCCATCACGGGATAAGATACGGAACGGACCTATGAATCTCGGACTAGCTTCCCATGCTTACAAAAGTGGATGATACCTTTCCAAGGAGAACCTTTAACACAACCCGATCGACAACCTCGAACACAATAGGCCTTCGCCTCCTATCCGTATAGGACTTTTGCCGGTCCTGAGCGGCCCTTATAAAAGCCTTAATCTTATCAAGTTTTTCAGGCGCAGCCTCAACCACCTCTAAACCACCCAATTGTTTCTGACCAATGGAACCCCAACAGACAAGAGTCCTACACCTATGCCCGTACAACATCTCAAACGGTGGCATCCCAATAATGGCATGATAACTGTTGGTATAAGAAAATTCAACCAATGGCAAATGATAATCCCAACTGCCACCAAAGTCGATAGCACAAGCCCACAACATATCCTCGAGAGTATATATGGCCCTCTCAGATTGCCTTACACTCATCACCAAAGACTTCCCACAACTTTTCTTGACCCCACATATGTTCCAACATAATCCATTCCACCTGCAAGGCCTCACTCTGAACGTTGGCTATCTGCTGCAAAATATCAGGTTTTAAAATAAGCGGATAAGATTTCACACGGATGGGTTTTGGCCTCTCCTTCCAGCTCAACGCGTCGGCCACCGCGTTAGCTTTACCGGGATGCTACATAAACTCAAGATCATAATCCTTAATCAATTCTAGCCATCGACGTTCCCACATATTGAGTTCCTTTTGCTCGAAGAAATACTTTAAACTCCTATGTTCGGTGCAAATGACATAAGGAATACCATGCAGATACGGTCTCCATAACTTAAGCACAAACACGACCGCCGCCAGTTCCAGAAAGCGACGAATTTCAGATGGTTACTTAGGAGATTCCCACTTATTTATGGCTTCCACCTTTGCAGGATCTACCAAGATGCCATTTGGGTTAATAACATGACCCAAGGATTGAACCTCGCGTAACCAGAAAGACCGCTTAGAAAATTTCGCGTATAACTTGTTTCCTCTCAAAGCATCCAATATTTCAGTGAGGTGACGAGTGTGATCGATTTCGATTTTGGAATACATGAGAATGTCGTCGATGAAAACAATAACGTAACAGTCTAGCATCAGCCTACACACCCGGTTCATAAGATCCACGAAAGCAGCCGGTGCATTGGTCAAACCAAAAAACATCACGAGGAATTCTCAACTAATGATACTCCAACCTAAGGACGATCCTCGAGAACCAACTAGCTCCTTGGAGCTGATCTAATAAGTCATCAATCCTTGGTAGAGGGTACTTATTTTCACGATAAGTTTATTCGATTCACGGTAGTCGATGCACAAGTTTTGACCACAGATAATCCGAGCATCCATGCTAGCAAGCCAATCCAACCCAAGCACCACATCAAAACAGCCCGGCGGCATTAAATACAGCCGCATTGGGAATCTACATCCAGACAACTCAATAAAACAACCCTGAATAGCTCTAGACATGGAACAGAACTTCCTACCGCGACCTCAACCTCAAATATATCATTTACGCACTCGGGTGATTCATTTAACGTGGAACATTGAGTGATAGACACAAAACCCCTACTAGCACCCGAGTCAAATGAAACCGAAGCCCGTAATTCAACAAGTAAAAAGGTACTATAATGTTATTACGCCACTACTTAGCTAAACCATTACACATACGCTCTCGAAGGAGCGAGGAATTTAAGCAGTCAAGTAAAAAGGAACCCAGAGTGACAGCATGCCCCTCCTTAGCTAAACAATTACGCGCAAAGTGTTCGAGAGGATAAGAAATGAACAGGAGAATTTAAGGAATGAGATGAACTTTAACACTCTCGACGCGAGCATTAGCCATATCCTATCCCTACAAATACGGAATCCTAACACAGTCAAGCACAAGTAGCATTTAGAACATGGAAGGTAAGAGTAAACTGCTAATAACGTTGATCAAGTGTTATTAATCGTTTACTTTACCCGCTCGTCCTAAACACCCCCTGCCCCTAACCATATTAGCAACCCATCTAGCACTTAAACAATTATGCACATAAAAACTTATAAGGGTAATTAAACAAATAAAAATTACCTCTTGGCATGCAGCTACTCGCGGTTGGCATTTCTAGTCCCTTCTTTTACAGTTCGAGTCAAAGCATTCAAGAATGCTCGGATCCCTCGAATCATGGCTCTGATACCAACTTGTAAGACCCTGAAAAACTCAGGAATCCTACAGTTGGTAATCATATCCAAAATTCACAAAAATTTAAAACCAAGGCAAATCGTTTTGTTAAAACCAGTCAGAGTAAGAAACAGCGGAAATTATTAAGTATCAAAAACCCCAAAACCGGGGACACGTGCCCAAAATCAAACGTAAATAAATTGTTTGTTTTATTTGAAGTCCTCGACCAGAAATGCCTTCCACCGTCCGAGTAGTCTCCAGCACGTCCAAGCGATAATCTCTAGTCCTTAACCTGAAATCCAAACTAACATACACACAAAGCCAGCTGGAGCTGAGTGAGTTCACGTTTTCATAAACAACATTTATAAATCGTTTAAATTGCATAAGTACCAAAAATCTTGAGAAAAATCATAATTAAATAAACATATAAGTTTTCATTGAAATATTTATGCTAACACGGGCCTCCTCACCACGAGTCGTAACTCGAGTAACATATTTGACCTGGTAGCTAAAAACGGTATGTAATACGGGACTCCTCACCACGAGTCGTAACTCGAGTAATAATATGACCCGATTACAGAAAAATCCACGCAATACGGGCCTCCTCACCATGAGATTTAAGAACCCGAGTAATATATTTGACCCGATTGCGGGTTTGGCAAGAGACGGGCCTCCTCACCACGAATCACGAGTCAGAAAGTCAAGGATTCGAGTAATATATTTAACCCGTACCGATCATGGATATACAACACGGGCCTCCTCACCACGGGATTAAAGAACCCGAGTAATATATTTGACCCGGTCACAATCCAGATAAGCACACACATTAATAGGCACGCTTACACATAAGTTCATCAAGCACACACATGAATAGGCATAGATACATATAGCTTAATCACGATGAACCAATAACATCAACAAGTGTAGACTATAGGGTAATATGTATAAGTCATTACAGTAAACCAATACAAGTAAGTCTACCCGTATTCAAATAATAGGCCTAATAATATTCTTGAGCCTAGACCATAAGTAATATACATATAACCGTAAGGAATATATGACCATAAATGAGTCTAAAATATCCTAAGTCATAGAATATAATTTACACATGGTTTCATAAATATACAAATACAAATAAGACTATGCAATACCATCCAAATAGTTTAAATGAGTAAAATCGGGTAAAATTATAATACGGTGTGTATGCCAGCGCAAAACGTAAAAGGAGTTAAAAAGGGGCATCATGAACTCACCTGACACGAGGAACACAAATAGCAACGAGCCAGAGAACCACTAAGTACTCTGCAAGTCCCACGATGGATCTTTCGATGTGATATCAATATACTTGAAGATTAGGTGGAAACTAATCTCAAACCGATTCTATACAAAGCACAATATCTCACGTAAAACCAAATAGAAGAACACAATAAAGAGACTTCAAAACACACAAATATTATACGTCGGGTGCTTAAGCCCTTAATCACTTACACGGTTGGATTGCAAAAGACGAACAACCCTAAACTGGTAACATATGTTCTGTATATATTCTGCCAACTAAGCCCAACACTACCCCAAAAACCCACCGAGATCAGTAGGTCTCGGATTACAATCACAAGTCCAAAAAAGCCCAAAACCCAAAACCAAAAATTACAAGCATAAACCAAAAATACAACCTAACATTCTCCCCCTTGGTTTGTTGCTTGATCACAAATGTTTCAGCCGTAGACATTTGACGTGCTTCTATATCGTCATTTAGACCTTTCGGTGTATATGTTGTGGCTTCTAAATAGACACTTGGAAGTTGAGTGTCTTATTTAGTGCCTTTATTCCGATAATATTAAACCTGGCTAGTAATCCAGCACAAGTCATGTTACTCCCCATAAGAAGTAGATGAACATGACCTCTGTTATCATGAACAACAGCAAGTATAAGGCTTGATTGACTCAGAAAAGTCAAGCACGACGTATCTTTGGTAGAACCAACAAATCCTCTGTCAAAGTTTGACCGAGAATGCTTCAAAACATCATCAAAACGAAGATCTCTCTGATTGATCAAAAGAATCTGGTCAGTCCATGCCAAGAACCTCAGAGCACTATTCATCATCATTATCACACCACCAATCACCATTGATGACCAAACCTGTAACTACAATCAATGACTAAACCGATGATCAGTAACTTCAATAGAAAACAAACAAACCTTCCAAATGATAAATTAAGTAAATCCAATGATCACTGAAAACCCCTCAATCATATTAGATTTCTTTACCTTTTAAAGAAATCTACAAGGAGACAAGAATAGATGTATGGCGGCGAGTAGATGAATGATTTGATGGTTATAAAGAGAGAAGATTTTGGAAGATAATAGAAGTTGTGAGTTTCAAAACTGATCAATAAGTGGTAATGAGTGCCTTTTAAGCTACCTGGTCACATCAAACTTGGCAGAAAACATTTACTGACCGAGAACATATGGCCGAGAACCATTTACTGAAAGCCGAGAACTCACAAAGACTGAGTTCGCTGGGCCAATATGATCTGGCAGAGAACTAGAAAATCCATTGGACCAATCTAACCATCCTGAGAACCAAAACAACAGTTGAAACAAAAACCAAACCCACTCATTTAGAAAAATAACCCCGAAAAAAAACGATTTTTTAAAGACACTTGTTTTTAATATGAGTAAATGTGAGGTAAAAAACAAAAATAAAAATAAAAATAAAACTAAAATAAAATAAAATAAAGTAAATAACCTTCAAAAAGTTAGCATATATTTAGGATCAAATTTTAGCAATTTGAAAACAACCGGCCTTTCTTAGAAAAGATCTGAACATGAGATCATATTGATTAGGATACTTTCACAGTGATTCATTTTCAGCATTATTATGACATAGTGAAAAGGTTGATGGCAGGTAATTAGAACTTAGCATGACTTTCATTGCGCCAGTGATATGCTTAGGTTCAATTAGACATAAGACTTATATGGACATCACTTATGGACCTCCGATGCCCCATATCTCTTCTCAAAGCTTATTTGGCTTTCTCCAGATCACCCCAATTTGACTTCAACCCCCTAATGCTTAATCAACAGAATTTCTTTATTAAAAATTTTAAGCTTTAAGGTTGAACGTTGGACTTACATGCCATCCGGACTTACATGCCTTACATTCAGGGTGTTTAGGACTTATTTGTATGCCCCACCCCTGTAGTTCCCTGGTGCCCCTTTAAGCTTTAAAAAATTATTTATAGTAGTTTACACTTATATATACATATATATACATATATATATATATATATATATATTTCAATCAAGACACTAACGGGCTCGTGTATGACTGGGTAATTACTTTTCTACCTATCATTCGGAGAGATGTATCTAGGGACATGCAGACAGACATCTTCAAAATGAGTCTCCACAAAGCAGATTTAGTTTATATCACTTTAAACTTTTACTTATCATGGAAAGCTACCATACACATCAATGACTAATCAAAAGCCTTTTTTGCTTAATAACTTCACATGTTAGGCACACATAATCAATTTATCTATCATTTCTCAAAGGTTGGATCAATTTTCATTTGAAAATATTTTTTTAAGCTTCTAGTAAGCATTTGCTAAATAGTAATATCTCTTCCCAGATGATAACCCTGAAAGAAAAATTTTAATTCAATCACCCCAGTCTCCATCAGTTTTCAGGTAAATGGCTATCCCATGTGTCTACAAGTAGACGATAGGACCAAACATATAGGAGTATATGTCCCTCAAACCTAGGTGACCGACATAATTTTCAATGAAGGAATCAAAATAGTTTTTTTTAAGTTCAGTTGCCCCGGTCACTTTTAGTTCTAAGGTTAATGGCTATCCCGTGATTCAAGAGTTGATTACGTGACCAAACATATGAGATATATCCGTTGAACTTGAGTAACTGACGTAATCTTAAGCAACAAAACAAAGCATTTTTTTATAAATTAAGCACGCACACACATTCTTTTTGTATTTTTGTGTTTTTCTCCCCCTAAATTTGTACAGACTTAACCTCAAAAATATTTATGTACAAATTTAACCTAAAAAATACTCAGTCTTCAAAACGTAACATCTTAAGAAACCCTACAAGCACATTGAATCTGGCTGTTCTGACCGGTTTCGTAAATGGGTCTGCCACATTATTATCAGTGTGGACCTGTTCAATCCATAAAATACCCGAGTTTATAACAAACAATGATTTTTAGAGATCAATCGTTCAATCCATAAAATACCCGACCATAAATATAACTTCAATCATATCGCAATCTTAAATTCACCATACGTATTACATCCTTTATAATTCATTCATAATATTATTTAATTAGGATTCTTGTCGGTAATTCTCGAAGAGCGTGATTTCCGCTTTCTTGTCGTATACATTCCTGTTTGGCTTACTCGATCAAGTGGGTTTATCATTCCCCTATTTTACTCAATTTTCTAAATGTTTTGGGGACATATGCGTACGTATTCATACTTTCATACTATATATATTCAAACAAATACATACGTGTTATTGTGAAGTGATTTAATCAAACATACGTGCAACTTGCTTACTTGTGTTACCATTCAGTCAATCATATATTGAGAATTACTATTCAATCAATCATATAGCGGGTGTTCCTGCTGGTGACCAATGCCCGATTCGCTTGGCAACGGTCCACATACTTGTTTATGGTTTGATTTCATTATTCGCACTTATCACGTTATGCTTATTTATGTGTTGTGTCAAACTGGTGATATTCTCACTCAACTTTGTATTGACAAATCTCCATTTTATACGCATATGCAGGTTACTTGTTTGGAAGATTGAAGCTTGGACACGTAGACAAGACTTTAGGATACGATTAAGTTAAACTTTATTCGAACTCATTTTTGTTTATTTAAATTTGTCTACTGTATTTGTAAAACGTGTGTGTATATTGGAATTAAAATAATTAATTAGATATTATCGCTTTTATATTATGATAGTATCTTTGAGCTGTGAGCAATCGGTTCACGCCCCGGCATTTCCGCCTTAGATTGAGGTGTGACATAATGTAATAGTTTAATGCTATAGGGGTTATTAATGTAAATATGCCTAAATGTAAGGCACATTCGTTACTCCGTAACGAATATGTCACATTCGTGTTAATGTAAGTCCCATTCATTAACCATGATTAACGAATGGAACATAACGAATGTGGGCTATTCGCTATCATTAAAGTATTAATGAATAAGCTTGTTTATTTGTTAAGTAAGTGTAAGAATGACTCATTCGTTAAGTCTATCTTAACGAATGAGGCCATCTCCTATAAATACCCCCTGTAAGTTATTCTAATGTAATAGTTCTTATTATTCCGTCATTCCTCTTGTTACTCTGCCCGATTATCCTCTCAACACACACAGTACACATGCTAACGTATTCCTAGCCTAATCGTATAACGAATCAACGTGATCATCGATGTCATCACAAGATCTAGATCCGTTTATGCTCTATCAAGTGGTATCAGAGCCTGAGATCTGATCTTCGATGCTTTTCATTGATTAATTCGTTTAAACATCATATTTTGGATGAACTTCGTGGTGATTTAAGTCTAATTGTAATTCTGATAAAACAGAGATTCGAGTTTAAGTTGATAATCGAACTGTTCAAAGTATTTTGGACCTGTAATAAGGTATCAAGTGACTTAGTAATGGAGGTTTGAGATTGATTTGAGATTGAATTGAGGTTTAATTGAGGTATTGTTAGACTAGTTTGAGTTTGGAATGGTTTGGTGAATACAGAGTATGAATTTCATAGGTTTGGTAGTGGTTTGAGATTACGGACGAGCATTGTTTGGTTCGGAATTTATTTGCGAGTTGATTGATAGATAGGTTAGACTGAGATCCGAGGTTTTTGAAAAGTTTGAATATATGAGTTCTTATTAGTTAACTGATGAATTCTCATTCGTTAACTGATGAGTTTTGATTCGTTAATCATGAACTGCTCATTTGTTAACTCACTCGTTAGAAGTTAACTGCTCATTCGTTAATCCACTCCTTTCGTTAAAACCAACTTCGTTACATAAACCACATTCGCTTAAAGCTCATTAGCTATTCATTCTCTATTCGTGATACTCATTCGCTATATTGCTCATTCGTTAAACTTCATTTCTCATCTTAACGAATATCGTTCATTCGTTAAAAGTAACCATAAGTTTTCAGTTTTTACAAGTTTAGTCCTCTAAGTTTTAACAAGTGTTATCATGGCTTCTCAGAACGCCTCTTTCTATGCTTTAGCTTCCCAAAATGCTCTAATGCAGCAAATGCTTACCATGGACAATGAAATTGGGAGCCACAACAAGTGTCCAAAATTGCTGAAATTATCCGATTTTGCTCGGTGGGAACCGAGGTTTCGTGCTCACTTGGGATCCGCTCATCCAAGTAGTGTACGTTATCTTGATGTTGTGTATGCTGCACCGTTGGTTGGAAGTGACAATCTCGGCTGGACTCCAAAAGAGTTCAAACATTATGAAGCACATGAACTGAAGGACTTCGAAAGTGAGACAAAGGCGTATTCAACTCTCACAATGGCTCTACCAGAACAAATATTTCATCAATACAGCACCATAAAGATTTGTGCATCATTATTCGATACCATGAAAAGAAGAAGCCTGGGTAATACACTAGAGAGCAAGAAAACGCTTGTGAAGTTTTAATTCAGAAACTTTATCTTGATGAAGAATGAAACGGTTGAAGAGATGATAAATCGTTTTAGTCATCTAGTGGTTGAAATGGCCAGTGTTAACCTTGAGCCAACTGAGACTGACAAGATCGATACGTTGAAGAATGCATTGCCTTTGTCATATTCGACTTTTCTCTTTGTGTTGAAAGAAAACGGTTTCTTTCGTAACCCAGAACTTACTGTAGTGCAGTTTATCAACAAAACTGAGGAAAGAGAATTTGAGTTAAAGTGTCAAACGTCATTGAAGGACAATTAAAACCAGAATCCTTCAATTTATGGTGGAGCAATGCCAGCAAACACTTCTTCAAGTCAAAGTTCTGTCCCAATCACTGCTTTCTTCACTCAAGCTCAAGATGAGACTCCTAATGTAAACAACTCACCTAATGTATGCTTTATGGCATCAGGTGCAAAATTTGAGTCTACTGCCAATGCTTCAAGTTCATTACCAAAAGTAAACCTTCAAGAAGCCGAACAACAGTTTGCTTTTGTATCTGCTTTCATGACATCATACGAACAATTGGTGGGTAGCAAAATTGCCACTAGTGAGTTAACCGATGAAGATTATGATCAAATTGATCCTGATGATCTTGATGGATCTCAAATGAAATATGGCTATGATTGTTAGAAAGGTCAAGAAGTTCATGCAAAGAACAGGAAAAGACCTTCCAACTCCGAATAAACGAGTTGGTTTTGATAAATTGAAGGTTAAATACTACAACTATGGGGACTTTGGCCATTTTGCCAAAGAATGTGACAAGCCAAGAAAAGAATATTCTGGTCCACACAATGCTGAGAGATCACAAGGAAAGAATTCATCGGGTAATAATCAAAGCAAAAGGAGTTCTTCTAAAGGAGAGAAGAATAAGTTAAACAACAATCAATCTCTTTTCGCTAACGAAGGGGTTGATTGGTCGCAAAAGTTGTTGGGGAATTAGGCCAACCTTGCGGTATTTGAACCAGTTGATCAATTTGAATATGCAATTAGTGATCAAGTATCTGAAGAGAGCAATACATCAGACTCTGAAACTGATTCTTATCAGAGTTCGTCTGATAACTCATCTGTGCAAGTCAAAACTGACACTTCAAATCCTGATCACATTGAATCTTATGCTTGCATGGCTAAGATCGAGGAGGTATGTCCTAAACCTCAAGTTAATGTAACTGAATCCTCAACTGTTGTGTTAGAGTGTACTGAATGTGCTGAAATCAAATCCAAACTCGAAACAGCGTTAACTCAGAACACCTCTCACAAAAGAGATTTTTATGATCAATGAGTGCTATAGACAGAAATCTAAATTGCTGGAACAATCGACTTTAAAAATCCAAAATCTGTCTGAAAGCAATCATGATCTAAAAGCTGAGGTTCAGTGTAAGATTATTATGGTTGAACAACACTTTTAGGAGATTCTCAGACTCCGAACCTGCATTTCTAAATTGGAAAATGAAATTCTGGAATTGAAAAATAAACTTGGAAAATTTTGAGATTCCTCGTTTTTGTTAAATGAAATAATTGAAGTAAACAATTCCCACAAGAAAAATGGGAAAGCAGGTTTAGGGTTTTTTGAAATTCCTCCTCCCTTTAAAGGAGATTACTGTAGCATTCCAGATATTAAACAATTTCCTGAAGTGCTTATAGTTGAACCTGAAATTGTTGATCAAAACAAATCAACTCAAGAACCGATTCACATCAAAAGTAAATCCGTTTTTACCAAAAGTGAATTAGATGGTTCTGTTGAGGAGTTAGTTGAACAAGATGAGATTGTCAAAAACAAGAATATTCTTGCAGACAATCACATCTTATGTGAACCTGAAGAATTTGAACAGGCAGTCTATGGTTCAAAATCTTTGGGTGAAACTTCTAAAACTCCTAAGGTATCACCTAATGTATCTCAATCAGACAAACCTTCGGTGTCTAATGAGGAGTTGATGAGATTCATAAATCCTCAACCAAAATATTCAAGTGGGAAGATATTTAAATTAAAAGGTCTTTCAAAGGTTTTTTCAGATAACAAAGTTCCTTTGAATCTTCTTAATCCAGAATTAATTGATAGTGTCTTTCAGGATGACACCTCAGAAGTCACTACACTTGAACAACAATTTAACAAATCTAAATTCAAAAATGTTCAAGAAAAGGCAAAGAACACCACATTTAAACCCATAAAATTTGTCAAATCATCTGGGATGGAGAATTCATCTAATTCTACCAACCTAGAATTTTTCCAAAATAAAAAGGGATTTAAATCTGCTGGTACAAAGAAAGTGTTTTTTGAAGAATCCAAAACTAAGGCTCAACCTGTGCATGAAAGTCATGTTTTAAATGTGGTGAACCGGGACATGTTTCTAAAATATGTAGAGCAAAGGTTGATGAGATCAAAATGTCATCAAAATGTAAGACTGAACTGAATGTAAAACCAAAAGAAAAACAAGTTGATGAGAGTGTTATAATGTATTCTGATGTCAATCCTAGAAAAGTTGTTAGGATGGAATCTTTTAATGTAACAAACAAATGTGTTGACCGTGCTCAACCAATTTGTTCAAAAACTGATTCGGGAATTATACGTGACGGGTACTTAAAGAAGAAAAACAAGAAATCGGTCACCTATTCTAAAGTACCGAATACTAGTGTTAAGTTATCCTTTTCTCCGAATGTATCAAAGGGAGAGCCCAAGACTGAGGCTTGGGCTGCCTTTTTGAACTAATCATTTACTTGTTTGTGTAGAGTTCATCCAGGTCCGGGTCTACTCACAAATGGATTTTGGATAGTGGATGTTCTAGGCATATTACTGGCAACCCAGATCTTCTGAATAATGTTAAGGATATTCAAGGAGGTTATGTTGCGTTTGCTGGTAACAATGGGGGAATGATTACAAAGGAGGGAGAAGTTTCAAACGGGAAAGTGACGTTTGAAAAAGTAAATTATTGTGAGAAGGTGGATCATAATTTGCTGAGTGTTTCTTAGATATGTGATAAAAAGTTTACCACTGTTTTCACAGACAATGAATGTGCTATCATTCAACCGAGATACACGATTTTTGAAGATATGGTTGTCATGAGATCACCTCGATCGAATGATATTTATGTACTGGATATGAGTTACGACGTAAATGTTTCACCCTCAGCTACATGTTTCGTGTCTAAAGCTAACGAAAAGGAGTCTATCCTTTGGCATCGACGCATGGGACACATTCACATTCGCAAGATGAATTTTCTTATTTCAAATGAGTTGGTGGATGGTGTATCCCTTAAGAATTTCAAGATCAATGATCATTGCGTTGCGTTCAAGAAGGGGAAACAAAAGAAGAATTCACATCCAAGCAAGTCCCTTCACACTATTGTTACACCACTGGAACGACTTCATATGGATCTCTTCGGTCCAGTGAATCGGGCTAGTATTGCTGGAGACTTGTACTGCTTGGTGGTGACTGATGATTTCTCACGTTACTCATGGGTGTTATTTATGGGATCGAAAGATCAAACACCTATCTTAATTCAGAATCAGATTACGAAGATCGAATCACTTTACAAACTAAAAGTGAGACGAATTCGTAGTGATAATGGAACTGAATTTAAGAATAATGTATTGGATTTCTTCTGCATACAGAAAGGAATTCATTGGGAATTCAATGCGCCTTATGTTCTTCAACAGAATGGTGTATCTGAAAGAAACAATCGTACGTTGATTGAAGCTGCGAGAACTATGCTTGCTGATTCAAAGCTACCCATTCAATTCTGGAACGAAGCTGTGAACACAACATGTTATACTCTGAATCGCGTACTAACTGTAAAGAGGTTCAAGAAGACGAGTTTCGAACTTCTGAACAATCGTAAACCGAACTTAAAGTATTTGGAACCTTTCGGATGTCCGTGTACTGTTTTGAAGAGAGATGCTGGAAAGTTTGATGAAAAAGCGTTTGAGGGTTATTTTTTGGGATACAATTCTCCTAAGAAACGAATCTTCAATATCTCTTCGGGTTGTGTGGAAGAATGGTATCACGTTGATTGCCAAAGTTATACTACTCCGCCAACTGGTACAAGTCCCGACTGGATGTTCGATTACGACGGCTTATTTAATTCGTTTACATCAGTGGTTGAAGAAGTACATGAAGATCTCATTAGATCTTATTTAGAGGAACAATGTCTTCCGATTACAAGGGCTTCTTTGGTTGATGTAAATGACTCTCCTAATGTATCAAAAACGTCGAATGAAGTTTATGAATCTTCCTATGATGCTGATTTTGTGGATTCATCGTCAGTTCTTTTGGATGTCGCTCCAGAGACAAACGAGCCAATTCTAATTGTTGATGAATCACCGACTGTCTCTTTACACACAGCGGAGGAAAATATCACCAATTTGGGTGATAATGTATCTGTCCCTACCAATCCTTCCTTAAGGATTCATTCGAGTCATCCGCAGGAATAGATAATTGGTGATGTGAACGATGGGGTTCGTACAAGACACCAATTAGCTAATATATGTGACGATCAAGTTGATAGTAACGCTTCTCCTACTGAGGATTCGATAGTTTGTGCTTATGCGGATTTGCACTCTTCGGGTATCCTCAGTATTGCACAATATACCTGCTTCTTATCACAGATAGAACTGATAAGTGTCACAATGGCACTCAAGGAACCGTCTTGGGTTGAAGATATGTAGGAGGAGCTGCAACAGTTTGTTCGACTGGGTGTATGGGACATAATTGATAAACCCGACCGTGTGAAAAAGGCTATTCCGACCAAATGGGTTTTAAGTGCAAAAAGGACGATCGTGGAGTAATCGTGAGAAACAAGGCACGATTGGTCGTTCTTGGTTATAATCAACAAGAAGGCATCGATTACACCGAAGTATATGCTCCGGTTGCACGACTGGAAGCTATACATATCTTTCTTGCCTATGCAGCCTATAAAAACTTTAAGGTTTATCAAATGGACGTGAAATCGGCGTTCTTGAACGGAGCTATTCATGAGGAAGTGTATGTGAAGCAGCCTCCCGGTTTCGAAGATCCAGACTTTCCAGAGCGTGTTTACCGATTAAACAAGGCTCTTTATGGTTATACTAGGCCCCGAGAGCCTGGTACAACACGTTGGCTGACCATCTGATAGAAAGTGGATTCACGAGAGGGACTGTGGACTGCACGTTATTTTATAAGAACGTGGGTGATGATTTTCTCCTCGTCCAAATCTATGTGGACGACATCATTTTTGGTTCAATGAACGACAGCTTGTGTAAAGATTTTGAAAAGGCAATGCAAACCGAATTCGAGATGAGCTCGATGGGAGAGATGAACTTTTTCTTAGGATTGCAAGTTCACCAGTCTGATTCTGGGATCTTTATCCATCAGACAAAATATGTGAACGATGTCTTGAGTCGATTCAAGATATCCGACGACAAAATTCCTTCGACACTCTTCCCGTGGGTCACAATTTATCACCGGATGAATTGGAGGATACCGTAGATCCAACCCTGTATCGAGCTATGATCAGATCTCTCATGTATTTGACTGCATGGTGACCTGATATTATGTTTGCTGTTTGTTTGTGTGCTAGGTACCAATCGAGTCCCCGAGTGACTTACCTGGCAACAGTAAAGCGCATCTTACATTATCTGAGGGGAAATCCAGACATCGGGTTATGGTACCCCAAAGACGATAAGTTCGATCTCACCGCTTTTACTGATTCGGACTACGGAGGATACAAAATCAACTTCAAGTCTACAACAGCGGGTTGCCAATTCTTAGGAAACCGGCTTGTTTCCTGGCAGTGTAAGAAGTAGACAACGGTCTCAACTTCAACAACCGAAGCGGAGTATGTGGCGGCCTTGAGTTGCTGCTTACAGGTTCTCTGGATCTAGCAACACTTTCGGGATTACGGTTTGAAGTTTCTTACTACTCCCATTTATATTGATAATTCTGCTGCAATTTTAATCACCAAAAATCCGGTTCACCATTCGAAAACCAAACACATTGAAATCCGTTATCACTTCATACGTGATTCTTTTGAAAAGAAATTAATATCAATTGATAAAATTCACACGGATTTTAAAAAGGCTGACCTTTATACCAAAGCGCTTGACAAAACACGTTTTCAATATCTGCTGGGTATAAATGTTTTAAAAGCTTTAAAAGATATTCAAAAGCTTGGTTAAATCATTTTATTTCTTGTTTTATTTAGATTTTTGTTGTTTTTAGGGGGAGAAAATATAAAATCAAAAAAAAAATATTGTGTTTTCAGATTGTACAGAGAAATTTAAAAACTCCAAAAACATTCAAATATTGAAAAATGTCAAAAACATTGAAAAATGCTCCTCAAAATGAGTTTTGAAGTAAAAAGGTAAAATGATAGTACATTGACGGGATTGATCTAGTACATGAATAAACTAGATTAAAAATTACCGTAAGGCCAGCAATATGATATGCAAAGATAGGCTTGACAGACTATATAGGAACTGATAAGATATAAAGATAATGAATGCCGAACCTAGTGGAATTACATCTTGAAAGATTGATACTATATCTGATTTAAAAAAGTTAAAAGTCAAAATGATTACTGTGTGTGCATGCTTTCATTTTTGAAGAAAATTCTGCTTTGTTTTTATTTTATTTTGCAAAGAAATTCAACTTTATTTTTTCTTTATTTTTATTCAAATATTGGATCCTCTCTTGCACGATAAGATTATCTGACATGAGGGTTAATATTTGAGTATTTTGCTTTATTTTCTTGGTGTTTCGTACAAGTCTTGGACCGTCTCCGCGTATACTATAAGCACTAAATGTGTGAAAGTCATGTATCGAACTAGGGGTTATGGCCTGTACAACATCAACTTATTTTTATCTTTTTATTTTGTTGAAATGGAACCTTATCTACGTGTAGTAATACCGATCTTAAGGGAAAATTTTGACGTTTTGCTTTATTTTCCTTTTATTATTTTTGCATGAGTCACAGTTAATCAAAATTTGGAAAAATCAAAGAAAAACGTACATGTGAAATTCACTATATAAGAGATAGAAATGTTATATCTGATTGATGGGGTCCACATAAGGTTTCATGCCTAATTGAACCAAATTAAAGCATATCGTAAAGTTTCCGACAAATCTGTGAAAAGTTTAAGTGGACAATTATATCTGCAATCATTGTTGGGTTACGTGTATAGTAATCATTGAAATTGAAGTGTTACTTAGTGACACTTTCGTCAATATGATTCCCTGCTCAACTCACAAAAATATGTACTGCTTTGATAGTTTAGCTGCTTACTATTTTTTTTGTTATTTGTTCATTGAAAATCTTCAAAAATCCAAAAAAAAATTTCTTTCTTTTTCACTTCTGCTTTAGTTTCGAATTACCAAGCTAGCGAATAATTCAAAAGAAAAAGAAAAAAGATTGATCCCCAAAATTTTAAGTTAATCGTGCTTAATGTATTTCCAATTGATATCAGTTGTGATTTAACGTAAAAATCCATTTAATTTAAACATTACCGATCCTTGGTTGATCAGGTATAGTTAATGTATTCAATCAAACCCTAATTGGATGTGTTTGATTAGTTTAAAACCCTAATTGGTTTTAACATTATTTAATTCCTTAATGAGATTGTGTCTCATTCGCTAAGGAAAAATGGTGATTCGTTGATTGGTTTAACAAATGTAAAGCCTTTCGTTATTTAAAGATTAACGAATGAGATTTCTCATTCGTTATAATGACATTCGCTTCCGTTGTGCATAACGAATGGAAGACATTCGTTTGACCATTAACGAATGAGACTTACATTCGTTAGAAACGTTAACGAATAACGTATATTCGTAATAGTTTAATGAATGAATCTTTATTCGTCTAAAAGGATTGACGAATCAGGATTAATAAATTAACGAATGAGGCCATTCATTAGTTCAAAATTTAAATGAATGACCTCGGGTTGTGTGAAATCTGAGGGTTTATAATCCCAAGGACAGACGAATGGGTTCTCATTCGCCTATTCCTATTCCTTCATCTTCTAAAGAGAACTCTTGCCAAAATTTTATCCTATACTTGTTTATCTGTTTAATCGACTCATTTTTCCGTGCTATACAGGTATTGACGATGATGATGATCTAACTTGTATGGTTTTTCATTGGTGGTTAAGGGTTTACAAGATTGGTTGATAAATGCATGTTAACTGAACAGTTAACAATGATTAAAAACCGTTTATCGGGTTGATTCTCAAGTAGAAGTCATACATGTGTGAATGAAATCGCTTATCGATAATTGTTATTAGGATTAATTGTTAAAAAAATGATCAGATTTGCACGATTCAGACGATGATGTTCGTCGTCTTTGACTTCTTTAAGTCAAAATCATGTCAATAATTGACTTTGGATTGTCAAAGTAAGAATTAGGATAGATTCGTTAAGGGTTACCGAATGAGAGGTATATTCGTTGAAATTGTTAACGAATGCTTACTTGATTTGTTAACGAATGAATCATAATGAATCAAGTTGATTCGTTAAATATTTAATATTTGATTCGTATGACATATGTTAACGAATAGGGTTGATTCGTTACGGGTAACGAATGTAACCTTTTAATGTATAACGAATGTCTTATTCGTCTTAAATCACTTAACGAATGAGATAGCCATTCGTTATTCAGAATTTAATATTTAAATATTATTCTAATGTGTGATACTGTTTTTTTTTTTTACAGAAATGGCTGACGAAAACGTTCAGAATCTTGCTCCCGAACAAGCTCCAGTGTTATTGTCATGGAATGAAAATCATAATATCTATGCCTATCTTGAGCTGAAATTTGATGATACACCTATCTTTGGAGGAATGATCAGCTTCTTGACTCGTTCGAGAATTTACAAAGCTATATCTACTCGTACGGTAGTTTATCAGAAGATTATACGTGCTTTCTGGGATACAACTAGATTGAATGAAGTCGAGAATCAGATAGAGGCCGTTATTCAAGACAAACGAGTAGTGATCGATGTTGGAGTGATTCGAGACTCGTTAGGCTTTATTGATACTAGTGACGATCGGTGTGAGTTCGAGAAGGATTTGATTAGAGGGTTATTCAGCCGGGTAAAGTATAATGGTGATTTGGGTAGATCTATGTACAACAAGGCAAACTTGTGTGAACATTACAAGTACTTGCTGCATGTGTTGATACACTGTCTCGGAGGTCGTAAAGGTGGATTTGATGAATGCCGATCGATGCTTCAATCTGCTTTCATTGCCTTAGTGTTAAATAAACCATTCAATTTCTCTGAATTGGTTTATTATCACTTGAAGGAAAATTTGTCGAGCCGTCATAAGTTTTTAATGTATCCAAGATTTCTACAGATGATAATCAATGATCTACAGCCTGACTTGATTAAAGATCAAGATGATGTTATGAAGCTGAAGTACATGGATGATGAGACAATGAGACGTTTGAGATCGTACAGAGGTCAGAGTCTTGCAGATCGACCAAAGTTTAAACGTTTGATTGGCCATTTGGTGAATATTGATTATGTTGCAACGCCTAATGATCGTTGGATTCATGATGACTCCGACTCAGAATGTGAAGGTGGTGATGGTGGAAATGGTGGAGATGATGGTGGTGATGGTGGTCCAGGACCACAATCTGAGTTAAGTTATGAGCAGAAATGTAAACGTAAAGGAAAAGAATTGATGATGGAGAAGAGTGATAAAGTAAAGAAGCAACGGGTTAGACGTTGTTCAGGGATTGAGATTTCTAGTCAACCATTTGTTCGTTCGACTCCTCCTGTATTTGCTTTAGATCCTATTCCCACATCTCCTGTGCCTCAACAGATTCCAAGATCACCGACTCCGGTTCATATGCCAGTATCTCCGGTACCTCCTTCTATGACCTTGATGACTACTTCACGATCAGATCCTATTTTTGGTGACATCCTTCAGACTGTTTTGGCTCATATGCCTACACCGCAGCCTACTACTCCAGTGACTCCTGCTACACCTACACAGTTGCCGAGACCTGAGCATTCATCTATGACATTTACTCGCCCTCAGGGTCCGTTGCAACCAGTTCATCCTAACTTCTTTGGTTTGAATCTTCAAACTAAATGGTTTCATATGATGAATATGTTGCACCTTCAACAGACTCAAATGCAAGCTGACAGAGCTGCCCATGAGCTAGCGCAAAGGAATTTGTTGCGGCATATTCAGTTCACTCAACGCGAAAATAGGGAACTTAGAGCCCTTGTTGCTGCTCAGGGGGAGAGATTGGACAAACAGGATGAGATCATTCTTCAGTTGACTTGTAAAGATGATGAGTTGAAGAAATTAAAGAATGATGAAGATGATCAGAATGGAACAGGTGGTGGGGTTGATCAGCAACCAAGCGGCAGTTCTACACCGTCGGCATGTAATAAGACTGATTCGGATGCTGGTGGTGGGTCTGGAGATAGTCAGTTGCAGATTGTGCCATACAAGGATTACACGAGAGCTAAACCGATTGATGTCATTCCAGCAAATATGATTTTATTTGTGGGGATGAACGAAGTAGTGTATAGTTTGGTGAACGCGGATGAGATCGAAGAAGGTGAATTTGTTGATCATTCGTTAACAAAAGAACAAATTGCCTTGCTTCTGGATCTAAATGAAGATGAGGTGGATGTGTTGGGTAAGAGTGTGGACGTGGATATTGAAATAGAGAAAAGTACTAATACAGGCATTCCACATGGGAATGTGCCTGATTTTGATGAGGTAGAGGTCGAAGATGTCAATGCTGAGGAGTACCCTGAGTTCTACACCGACAACAACAACAACGACTCAAGTATTCCGTTTTTCACTACTGAGCATTTTGATGCAGCAGAACGTCGATTGCGTGAAGAGATTGAGAAGTGGAACAAAGCTGCTGAAACTAGTCACCTCACAGCGAAAGAAAGAAAATAGAAGCGTGCTTTGGAGGGTATGTTCGAGCATGATATGCAAAGAATGAACAAGATGATCGAAGCCTTTAGATATCATGAGAAAGAGGAAGTAAAATTGGCCAAGGCTCGAGCATCAACATACCAAATGAAGAAGTACAAGCCAGCAAAAGATGTAAGAGGTGATTTGGTGGCATGGCAGTTTGATTCGGAACTTAATGTATATATCATGAAGTGGGTGCATGGTATTTATTATTTCAAACGCCCACACGATATCTTATCTATGCCTAGATGGGATATGAGAACACTAGCAAACAGACCATTCGTGAATCGTGGGAACGATCAGTGGGCTGGGTGGTTCTATAAGCAGTTATTACATGAAACCCTTTTCGGTTTCAAGTTCTTGAAGCCACAGGTGCCGACTCACAAGTATATTGATGAGATTGATACATGCACAGGCTGGAGGAAGATGATATTGCAAGTGAAGCCGCCAAAGACGATGAAGAGGGCTCCAATAAAGATCTTTCCTCAGAGTCTATTCACCTCGTTTAATTATTGGTACTACGACAATCATACAGGTGAAGCGGTTATTGTATTCGGTCATGGTTCAAACTCGAAGACGATACGTGTGATTGATCCGATGTGGCTGGTTAACTTATCTGAGGCTGACAATGATTCGTTATTTACAAGTCAGATCAGGTTTGCTAACGTATGCGACTACGAGCTTTCTATGCAGTTTTAGAAAGTAGTTCATGTCTGTTATGCATACAAGATTCACAGTTGTGTGGACTGGAAGACCAAGATGTTCCAGAGATGAAAGATAAAGAGCTCGATACGAGGGGGAGTTTGTTGATACATGTTTTTTCCGTCTCGGTCTTTATCTTCTTATAATGTGTAACAACTCGGATTTTTCCACAAACAACTCATACCCGTTACTCGACCCATTTTATATTCGATAAAATTTATCACTAGAAAGTTTCGCGTTTATCGGGAAAATATTATACGATTTATATTTGATTTATTATATGTAGCTTTGAAAAATATGCATTTTAACCCAAAGATAAGCTTTAATTCCTTATTTATTTCCTTATTTATTTCCAATTTTAAGACTATCTCATCTTTTCTGTTTTGGTATCGTTTTGACACTTTTGTTATTTGTGACGTTTGGTGATTTTTGTTGAACTATGTTGCACGTTTCATCTTATGAATGATGTTTCCTTTTATAATTCGTTAAGCTTTTGTAATTTTACCTTATCATCTTATTCACATCCATCACAATTCATTATAGCATCTGTTTCAAGAAACCCATTTTCTTTCGAATTCCAAACCTTACTCTTAATAAACAAAAGATATAACCAGAATTACATGATTTTATTAATCACTCGAACCTTTATCACCTTTTGAATTTTAAAATTCTCAAAATGTTTGTTCCTTTCAAAATGATAATTTTAAATGTTTTATAACCCACATGATGAAATGAGCTATGTGGACCATCCGAAGATAAGAGTAATTATGGTCCGGAACATAATTATTCAAGTCCTCGCATGGAAATCATAATACGTAAAATTTTGTGTCATGATTTAGAACCTAAGGTAGCTAGGGTAACGGTATGAATGATGAAATGATAAGGATATGGTGGATACGCCGCTGGTACATCCTATATATAAGTGCCCTTATCGGATTGTTATTTGAAGCGTTGTTCGGTTGTTGGAAGTTCTATGTTATGATATTTTCGTTAAAAGTATAATTGTTTTCAAAACGATAATGTTATGGTTTTCCTTAATTTCGGGACGAAATTCCCTAAAGTAGGGGAGACTGTAACAACTCGGATTTTTCCACAAACAACTCATACCCGTTACTCGACCCATTTTATATTCGGGAAAATTTATCACTAGAAAGTTTCGCGTTTATCGAGAAAATATTATACGATTTATATTTGATTTATTATATATAGCTTTCAAAAATATGCATTTTAACCCAAAGATAAGCTTTAATTCCTTATTGTTCCCATCACCAATCTCTAGGGACTAGAATGCAATTTTAGTATATTCAATTGTTAACCAGTATCCGCAACCAGTAACCCAGACCCGTATATCCATATCCATGAACCGTATAGATATCTTGAGCCACAATTTTCTTCGTAAATCAAGAATTAAATCAGGGTTTTGATCCATCTAACTATTTTCGGCCTAGCTAACGCAGTTAATTAGGAAAACGAGATCAAAAAGGATACGAATTTGATTTATAACCTGAACCGACCTAACCTAAAATAAAATATATATGCTAGGGTTGATCATAACTCAATTAAACTTGTCTGCACGTCCCTGATATCAGCGCCTACTAAACCCCCATGGTTAATTGAGTTATCGAAGTCCGTTTATATCCGGTCGTCATCAATCTTTGGCCGACGCTATGGACTCCAATTAGGCAGTGTTCAACCAACAATTTAGGTAATCAATTATATGGTTTTGATCGTCTTATTGTGCTCCATATTAACCCTAACATTAATTAAACAAACGCTGAATGGATTGATCGATTGGAAAGCTAGGGTTTCTTAATCAATTGGGTTTTAATTGCTTTTGTATATAATGAATTGTTTACAATCTGTTAGCAACTGACACTCTAGCCCAACTGGTTAGAGTGTGTGTTAACACCCTGGCCGGCTGTCCAACGCGGGTTCGAGTCCCAGATCACCCTAGTTTTTGTTAATATTATTTTTTAGCTATTTGTAACCTATTTTAATGATTTATAATATATTATAATTAATATTACATATCAAATAAACAATATTTTATCTAAACCGACATTATAAAAGTTAAACGTTCGTGTCGACTAGTTTTCGTTATAAGTTTTCGTGTAATTATATATATATATATATATATATACACACATATATATAGGGAGAGGATCAAGAGAAAACTCATCTTTAGGGAGAAAACTTAAAAACTCCTAAAGAATTATTTTTAATTAAATATAAAAAAATATTTTCAAATTTCCGTTTTTGCCATTATTCTTATATTTTGGTCCCCTTCACTTGAAAAAAATAAAAAAAATTAAAAAAAAAACCCGCTGTAATGCACATACGTATTACTGTGCGAAACTGTTGTATTACACATGTGTATTACCATGTATTTTTAAGTTCAATAGTGTTAGTTGTATATATTCAATATGTATTGTATATGTGTAGTTTTTAAAAAAAAGTTAAAAATAGTTTTTAGATGTTTTTAGGAGTTTTTAAGTTTTCTCTTTAAGAGGAGTTTTCACTAGATCTCACCCATATATATATATGTATATATTTTTCTTATTAATCATAAATCATTATTATTTTATTTAAAACCGACACTAATATTGGACTCATCGTTGTTAAAGTGTTTTTATCAATTTGTTCATATTTATTATAAACATATAAAATACGTGTATATATATATGTATTATTTTTAAAACAAAACTATAGTAAACGTATTAAACGAACTAAAAGTGTTAACTGTATTTTACCATCAAATTTCATTAAGATTTCCAAAATATAAATTTTACGATAATTATATATTTAAACAATTATTATTGTTATTATAGGATATCACAACTCATACTTATTTAAATTAATTATTCGTAAACTCAAGTTTATAACAAACAATGATTTTTAGAGATCAATCGTTCAATCCATAAAATACCCGACCATAAATATAACTTCAATCATATCGCAATCTTAAATTCACCATACGTATTACATCCTTTATAATTCATTCATAATATTATTTAATTAGGATTCTTGTCGAAAATTCTCGAAGAGCGTGATTTCCGCTTTCTTGTCGTATACATTTCTGTTTGGCTTACTCGATCAGGTGGGTTTATCATTCCCCTATTTTACTCAATTTTCTTAATATTTTGGGGACATATGCGTACGTATTCATACTTTCATACTATATATATATATATATATATATATATATATATATATATATATATATTCAAACAAATGCATACGTGTTATTGTGAAGTGATTTAATCAAACATACGTGCTACTTGCTTACTTGTGTTACCATTCAATCAATCATATATTGGGAATTACTATTTAACCAATCACATAGCGGGTGTTCCTTCTGGTGACCAATGCCCGATTCGCTTGGCAACGGTCCACATACTTGTTTACGGTTTAATTTCATTATTCGCACTTATCACGTTATGCTTATTTATTTGTTGTGTCAAACTGGTGATATTCTCACTCAACTTTATGTTGGCAAATCTCCATTTTATACGCATATGCAGGTTACTTGTATGGAAGATTGAAGCTTGGACACGTAGACAAGACTTTAGGATACGATTAAGTTAAACTTTATTTGAACTCATTTTTGTTTATTTAAATTTGTCTACCGTATTTGTAAAATGCGTGTGTATATTAGAATTAACATAATTAATTAGATATTGTTGCTTTTATATTAAGATAGTATCTTCGAGCCGTGAGCAATCGGATCACGCCCCGGCATTTCCGCCTTAGGTTGGGGTGTGGGTGTGACAGATTGGTATCAAAGCTGAATGTTATAAGATAGGTCATTAGAAATGGTCCCAGACATATGATTAGGAACCCTATACGAGCTTATCTAAACTGCCTTATGTGCTATTTAAATTGTTTGCAGCTTGCTTAGATTAATTATTTAATCGTGTTAATCTTATTTGTTTAATGCACACACACAAATTCCGAGACTATGCCTCACATTCAAAATATTTTTCTAAACCTTTTCTTTTAGTATATTGTATTTTATTGTGGGAAATTCCTTAAGAATTCCAGTGTTTGTTTTGTTTCTTCACCTTGAAGCGGGGAATATGACAAACGTCGTACAACCATGACTTCAAGTGGTACCCGTAACCGGCTAAACGGTTGCGTGGTAAATATAATCGGCTAAACGGTTATACTTCCAAATTGTGTTTTGATTTATTTTAAGTTCATTTAATTCATTGATTCGATATTTAGTTGAGTCGGTTAAATTCCATGTAACGCTCATGGTCCGAACAACTCCATAGATTCGATAATTCGTTAATTAGTTGGGTCAGTTAAATGCCATGTACACGCTCATGGGCTGAACAACTCAATTGTTTGTTACTCGTTATTTGAATTGGGCCAACAAATTGCCATGGAACGCTCATGGGAGGCCAATTCACAAACTTTATGTTGCTTGTTTAGTTGGGCCATTCAAATTGCCATGGAAAGCTCATGGGAGGTCAACTCGTTTGATATGCTTGGTTATTTTAGTTTTAGAAAATTCTATAAAACATTATTTACTTAAATGCTTCAAACTCAAACATATTATTTTAATTCTTGACTCGCCCTCGAGTCTTCACTAACACTAATTTATATACATACATACACATACACATACGCATCCCCATTATTTCATATCAACTCATTCCTACAACTCACCTGTCATCTTATATATATTCATTGTTGATCCTCGTAGAATGTCTTCTCACGCTCATCGTCGTAATCACCGTTGTTCGTCAACCCCTCATGATCGCCGTCTGGCTGCTAGAATCACTTAGGAATTCACTACTGCCCTACCCGAGATCATGGCTCAACTGCAAAATATCAACTCTAGTGGATCCGCTATTTCGGCTACACCAAACAATTTCCAATACAAGAACTTTACAAGTGCTAAACCCCCCTTCTTATGTTGGCGAGGAGAATGCTACTAAGCTCCTCCGCTGGTTTGAACAAATAGAGAACAAGTTTATCCACTGCGAATGTCCGGAAAACAAGCGTACTAGGTTCGCAACGAGTGTCTTTGAAGAACGAGCTCTCACTTGGTGGAACTCTTATAAAGCCCTACATGGTGTTGATGAAGTGTTGGCTATGTCTTGGGAGGAACTCAAGGATGCAATGAGGAGAGAGTTTTGTCCCGAGCATGAACTCCAAAGGCTCAAGATGGAGTTTTGGGAGCTTAAACAAATTGGTGGTGACAATTCAACTTACTCGAATCGTTTTAAGGAACTTAGCCTGAAAGTGCCTCACCTCGTGACTCCTTTGGCTCATGGTATTCACAAATACATTCGTGGATTGCCGACGATCTTCCGTGATGCTGTGGTTAGTCGAGACCCTCTCTCCATCGAGAAAGCTATTACTCTTCCTGCTTCACTGTCTGATGACCATGTTAGAGATGGAACCCTGCCTAGTAAAGATGCTAAACCGACCCTTGAAAACTCTAAGACTGATTCCTCTACCGATGCTAAGGTTGATGTAACACCCGTTAACTCCGGTTTGAAGAACTAAAGCTTGTAGAGTATGTATAACTCTCGGGACTTAACCGACGTATCTCGGAAGCCTTCACGTCATCACGGTACGTTAAAGAACCTAACTATTCCTTCCATTTTGCCTTACACTTGAATCTAGAAGGACTAGAGTGTAATATCTTAAGTTATAACATAAAAAAAAATAAATAAAAACCCTAGCCACACTAGCTGGGCGATCGGCAGCTTCTCCAAGACCAAGACCCACGTTTTTTTTCTTGTGCAGCCAATTCTAAGCCTTATAACTTCAATTCAAGGTATGTACTACGATTCTCCAAGTCTTTTTCACGTTAATTGACCCTCATATTGCGCGTATTGATCGAAAAACGTCTTGTTGTACGCTAACCGGGTGGCTGCCCAATTGAGCGTTTCCGGGGCTGTTTTGAGTGAGGTTTTCGCATCAAAATCCCACCAGGTATGACATGCTCATCATATTATAATTTCATGGTCATTGGACGTGTTTAGGTCGGTCAATCGATTTTAGTTCGAAAACTAGGGTTTATCGGGAGTAGAATTGCAAATTGTTGAGCTTGATGGGTTAGTTGATCGGATGACCGACCGATTCAGTTTGTGCAGCCCTAGGGAGGTTTAAGGGCTGTGGAAAAATTATTTTTTTGGTGCTCGGGGCTGTCGGGGTAAGTGCTTCGTCAATCGAGTCGGCGGTGCGCGAATTTTCGTTTAAATGTTAGTAAGTGTTGTAAAAAGGAACCGTCAACCCTATCAACTCGGGTGACATATTTATGATGAATGAAAAGGTTTAAGACGGAATTTGGTCCATTCAGGGTTGATTCGGTTAACAAATGGTTTTAAGGATTATTTCACGCGCATTCGACCCGATTTGACTATCTTTGGGCCTTCGGCCAAGTATTGGACCTTGGGCCAAGTGGTTGGGCCTTGGGCCAAGTGGTTAGGCCTTGGGCCAAGTGTTAGGCCTTGGGCCAAGTTGTTGGGCCTTGGGCCAAAGTGTTGGGCTTGTGCGGCCCATTAGGCTAAAGTTTTCCTACAGTCTAGTTTAGTAACGCATTATGTATAATTTACGGGCCCTTGCTTGTGATTTTGCCCTTAGGAACTTCCTAGCTTGTTGCAAGTATTCGATCGATCTCAGGTGAGTTCTTGATGCCCCGTTTAACTCTTTTTAAGTTTTGGGCTAGCATGCACACCTAAGTGTTTTTCTTACTTGATGAAATGTTATGATTGGTTTTACATAGGCTTGCTAGTATCGGTAGGCCTTGGAATGTTATGGAATGTGTATGTATATATATATATATTTATATATATTTAGAATGGCCATTATTTGGCGAATGTTGTAGTCGTCTCGACTACTAAATGTTGCGTATGCCTACCTTGTGTTTGCACGCGCCGAATGTTACGTGTTTGGGTTGTACGTTTGCTCGACCCTGAATGTTTGTAGTCGTCTCGACTACTAAATGTTGCGTATGCCTACTTTGTGTTTGCATGCGCTGAATGTTACGTGTTTGGGTTGTACGTTTTCTCGGCCCTGAATGTTATTATTGAATGTTATATATATGTATAATGATATATATAGGAATGCACGTATAGAGATACTCATACGTAAGGATGATTATTTATTTGAATGTGGTGACCTAACCGATGTACTTCTGTTTACCGTTTTAAAACCGTTGGAATGATTATTTAAACTGTTGCTACTTATTTAAAACTTGAACTCACTCAGCTTAAGCTGACTTTGTGTGCATGTTAGTGTGAGTTTCAGGTTAGGAAGAGGATGCCTTATCGCTTGGACGTGCACAGAGCTACTTGGACGGTGAAGGGCATACTGGAATGAAGAATTACTTATAAACCTTTTATTTCAAAAGACTTTTAAAAGTCATAATAAATTTTGATTTTGGGAACTTATTCATCTATTTACGTTTTCCGCCAAATTATACTCTGTAATGCTATTTTAATGCAAAGAATTGTTTTTAAGTTTATTTAATTTCTCAAGTGTTTTGTATGATTACCAACTGTGGGGAAGTCATAATTAATTTTGATTTTGGGAACTTATTCATCTATTTACGTTTTCCGCCAAATTATACTCTGTAATGCTATTTTAATGCAAAGAATTGTTTTTAAGTTTATTTAATTTCTCAAGTGTTTTGTATGATTACCAACTGTGGGGTTCCCGGGGTTCGGGGCCTTACAAGTTGGTATCAAAGCCTTGGTTCGAGGGATCCGAGCACCCCCAAATGCTTGAACTCGAACTGTATGAAAAGAGACCAGTATGCCCACCGCGAGTAGCTGCACGTCAAGAGGTAACTTTAGATTATTAGTCATTCCTTTAAGTTTAAAAGTTTCCAGTATGTGATTAAATGTTTAAGTGTTAGATAGAAGGCCAATGTGGGTAGGGGCAGGGGGTGATTAGGACGGGCGGGTAAAGTAAACGACTAATTACACTTGATCAACGTCATTAGCAGTTTACCCTTACCTCACATGTTCTAAATGCCACTTGTACCTGACCATATTAAAATTCTGTCTTTGTAGGGATAAGTCATGGTTAATACTCGAGCAGCTATGAGAGGTGGTTCTAGTGTTCGTGGTCGTGGTCGTGGTCGTAAACCACGTGCCGAAGCCGAGAGTGAGATTCCTACTTCCCAGCAGGACACCCCGATTCATGAGGAGGGGGATAACCCCGCCTTAGATCCTGCTATGCGCGCGGCTATCGCGGATGAGGTTTACCAGGTGCTCCATAGCGCCATTCCCGAGATCGTTGCTGAGGCCGTCAGGGCCATGGAGGAGTCACTGGTTGGTAAGGGTTCGGATAAGGGAAGGAAGAGTAATGAGGTACAGGTCGAAGAGGAAGAGGAAGTGTATGTGCCGAGTGGGGATGATGATGAGGTGCGGACCGTTAGTGTATCGACCCGGGGTTGCTCGTATGGTGACTTTAAGAAGTGCGACCCCCTTCTTTCGATGGTACTAAAGATGCATTGGCAGCACATCAGTGGGTGAGAGAGATGGAGGTTGTTCTGAGGGTTACTAAGTGCAAGGGGGAGGATATGGTGACTTATGCTACTGCCTCGTTTCGTTCCGAGGCACTATGTTGGTAGGATAACTTGGCGTAAGCTATGGGTGATCGTTCGATTAGGAGGATGACGTGGGATGAGTTGAAGAGATTGGTTCTCGATCAGTTTTGTCCTCCGCATGAATTGGATAAGATAGAACAGGAATTCTTGACCTTGGAGGCTGGTACTATGTCGCATCGGGAGTATACCACAAAGTTCAACAAGATGGCTCGCTTATGTCCCGATCTGGTTACCCCTGAGGCAAAAAGGATTAAGAAGTATGTGAAGGGCCTCCCGGTGGATGTTCGTAGGGGTGTGGTGACCACCGACATGAACTCCTTTCACTCAGTGGTTACCTTGGCAGGTACATTGTATGAGCAAAGGGAGAAGTTATCGCCGAACGAGGCTAGGAAGACCTGGAACACTAATTCGTATGGTAAGCGGCCTGGGGGAAACAATTTTAGTTCGTCTGGCAAGAGGGTGAGGACTAAAACTTCTGAGTTTAGAAGAGATGCGGCGTTCGGTAACTGCAAGAAGTGCGGCAAAATACACAAGGGGGAGTGTAAGAGTGGGTCCGGCACCTGTTTTCGTTGTGATAAGGTTGGGCACCCCCATTACGAGTGCCTTTTATCTACGTAATATATTATATTTTATGTGTTTTTACTCGTTTTAGATAGGTTTTACATACATTTATTAATCTTGTAGGTTTTGGGTAAAAGAAAGGAAGAAACCGGGACTTTTCGAGCTTTTTACGAGCCTTTTACGCATACAAGTTCAAGACAAAGCTCAAGGCCCGACCCGTATGCATCATGGAGGCCCAAGACCATATTATATTATATTATATAAAAAAAATAAAACCCTAATCAGCCAAAAAGAGCTGCTGATCGGAATCAATAGCAGCACAATAACAGCATCAACAGCAGCACAACAACAGCCAACAGCAGCACGACAGCAGCCAACAGCAGCACAACAGCTGCTGATCAGAATTTCCAGCAAGAAAAAAAGAAAGAAAAAGCTTTTGTGTGCTAGGGTTTTGATCGTGTGACGGCTAGGGAAGGAAGAACAAGCAAGAATCAAGCCTCGGGATCATTCACCACTGTTTTTTACAGTCGAGAGCAGCCCCGGAACACCTCATATCCTTACCTCTTTTTCATTGTTCATACACTTTTAGTTTCTTGCTTAATTGTTGAATTGTTTTGCAATTACTTAAGAGATTGAATTGTTTATGATTAGTGTTGATCATTGGATGTTTGTTAAGATGATTGGTATGAGTTTAATGATGGTTTTATTAAGTGTTTGCTGCTGTCCAAAAATTATGCTCGGCTAATCTTGTTAGTTCTACCTAGGAATGATGATTCTTGTTAGGTTTTGATAGGTTTTATGGATTGTTTGATTGATAGACTTGAATTGTTATTGTAAAGTTTGATTTAGACATGAAATAGGTTGTGTTTAAGGGCTGGAAATTTTGGTGATTTATTGCATAAACCCCGTGTGTTGATTAATTAGTTTTGTATTGATTGATTGGTGCGTTGTTTGATTCTAGACTTTGTGTTTAGGGTTTGTTTGCGGTAGGTACCACCATAGGGTTTTGTTGCATGATTTATTGGATTAAGTACAGCGGTTAGACACCTTCTTTGAGACCGAGAGGTGATAGGAAGTTAGGGTTGTCTCATTACCTTTGCATGCTAGAATGAGGATTGCGCGAGAGCGAGTTCGTTTCTTGTCAGGTTTAGGTGTTTGAGCGACTAGTTGATCTATTTTGGTTTAAGTTGAATTGTTCCTCTATCCTTGGTTGTGTAGTATTCATTGCCATTAGGGTCGAGTGTTGGTGAGACCGAGAGGTGATCTAGCATTAGAACACGTTAGCAATTGTTTCCCGGTTTGGTCGTTTTAGCCGATTTTGAGTAGTTTAGGCTTGTTGAGTGAGACCGAGAGGTAATCCAGTGAGCCCGAGTGATCCTTAGTCATGTAATCTTTAGGGACCGGTGTCTTGAAGTCATCCAATCCATTAGCTTGTTAGGCCTACAATTTGATTCAGACCTAGGTAGACGTTTTTCTCCATCCGAAGTCAACTCAGTTAGTTTTCCGTTAAGTTTTCTATTTTAGGTAACTTTTGTCAGTCAGTCTTGTTAGTTCAGTTAAGTAATTAAAAATCAAAAATCAATATAATTATTATTCTAAGGTAGGTCTTGTCTAGGGTTAGTGATCTTTAGCATTCTGACGTGTCCACGTGTTCGATACTCGGACTTCTTAAGTCTATACTACTTGCGATCGGTACACTTGCCGGTTGTGTGTGGTTTTAGGATTTTCGTTTTAATATTAAAGCTTAGTTGTGAGGTTCATATTTATAGGGTTATTAGACACACATCAGTGCCCGACTCTGACTTGTTTCCGCTGCAGGGGTTCTGGTCACTTGTCATCAAACTGTTCTACCAGTAAGGTGGCGGGGTCCGATCAGGGGACTTCCTCAAGAGGGAAGATAGATGAGAAGCCGAAGGCCAGGGCGAGGGCCTTCAACATCTCCAAGAAGGAAGCAAAAGGGGATGCGGATGTCGTTTCAGGTACTTTTTCCTTATTTAGCTTTCATTCCACCGTTATAATTTCTTATCCCTTTGAAATCATATGTGTTGATCGTGTAGCTAAGCAGTAGTATAATATTGTCCTAGGTACCTTTCTACTTGATGAATTACAGGCGTCAGTCTTATTTGATTCGGGCGCCAGTAGAAGTTTTGTGTCTACCGCTTTCTGTTCCTCGTTGAACAAATCGTCCGAGCGCGTAGTCGATGTGTTTGAGGTTGAGGTCGCCGTAGGAAAATTTGTGTCCGTGTCTAGGGCTATTCAGGGTTTTACCATCGAGTTGTCTGGGTATAGATTTCCAGTGCAATTGTATTTGATGCCACTTGGCTGCTTCTACGTGGTGCTCGGGATGGATTGGCTCGCGAATGTTGATGCGCAGATCATTTGTGGTCAGAAACTCGTTCGTCTAAGGGCCCCGGATGGGACTCAAATTACGGTCTTCGGTGATCGGAATGTTGCGACGCCACATATTATATCCATGCTTAAGGCGAGGAAGTTGATGCAGCAGGGGTGCGGGGCGTATCTGGCGTATGCTATGAATGTGAATACCGAGGCGACTACTGTCGGTGATGTTCCTATTGTTTGGGATTTCCCTGATGTATTTCCAGATGATTTGTCAGATGTGCCGCCGGATCGTGAGGTCGAGTTCCAGATAAACCTTGTACCGAGCGCCAAACCCGTTGCCCGATCTCCTTACCGCCTAGCGCCGAACGAAATGAAGGAGCTTATGGCTCAGTTGGAAGACTTGCTCGATAAGGGCTTTATTCGACCGAGCATCTCACCTTGGGGTGCCCCGGTCATGTTCGTTAAAAAGAAGGACGGTAGCATGCTGATGTGCATTGACTATCGTGAATTAAACAAGCTCACTGTCAAAAATCGGTACCCTCTCCCAAGGATCGACGATTTATTTGATCAGCTCCAAGGAGCTAGTTGGTTCTCGAAGATCGACCTTAGGTCCGGGTATCATCAGCTGAAGATTCGAGAGGAAGACATTCCTAAGACTGCCTTCCGCACTCGTTATGGACATTACGAATTTCTGGTGATGTCTTTCGGTTTGACCAACGCACCGGCTGCATTCATGGATCTTATGAACCGGGTGTGTAGACCGATGCTCGATCGTTCGGTTATTGTGTTCATCGATGACATTCTTGTGTACTCTAAAAGTGAAACCGATCACGCTGGTCATCTCAAGGAAGTGTTGGAGGCTCTGCGGAAACACAAATTGTATGCAAAATTTTCTAAGTGTTCCTTCTGGTTACGTGAGGTTCAATTTTTGGGCCATGTTATTAACCCGGGTGGTATTCGGGTTGACCCCGCAAAGGTGGAAGCCGTGAATGAATGGGAGTCTCCTAAGTCTCCGACCGAAATCCGTAGTTTTCTGGGTTTGGCGGGGTATTACCGCCGCTTTATTCCCGATTTTTCAAAAATTGCCTCTTCGCTAACCAAACTAACTAAGAATAGTGTTAAGTTCGTTTGGGGTACGGAACAGGAGGAAGCTTTTCTCGAGTTGAAGAACAGATTGACGCATGCCCCGATTGTAGCTTTACCTGATGGCACCGATGATTTGGTAGTGTATTCTGATGCCTCTTATCAGGGGCTTGGGTGTGTTTTGATGCAGCGAGGTCGAGTCATCGCTTATGCCTCACGGAAGTTGAAGCCTCACGAGGCGAATTATCCTACTCACGATTTGGAGCTTGCGGCCGTTGTGTTTGCGCTTAAGTTGTGGCGGCATTATTTGTACGGTGTTCCCTGCGTTATCTATACCGATCATAAGAGTTTAAAGTATTTCTTCGAACAAAAGGAATTGAATATGCGCCAGCGTCGATGGTTGGAGTTGATTAAGGATTATGATTTGGAAATTATGTACCACCAAGTAAGGCTAACGTGGTGGCTGACGCGTTGAGCCGGAAGGAGAGACCGAAGCCGATTCGTGTAAAATCTTACCAACTCATCCTTAAACCCGATATTTTGAAGCAAATAGCCAGCGTTCAAAATGAGGCCTTGCAGGTGGAATGGATTATGTAAGAACGTGTTTGGGGTCAGGAAAAGTTGTTGGAAGACGTCGATGATGGGGTGAAGTATAAGGATGGGCGTTTAGGGGTACCGAGGTATGGAGGTTTCCAAGGTAAAATTTTAGATGAGGCGCACAAGTCGCACTATTCTATTCACCCGAGCGCGACCAAGATGTACCAAGACCTGAGGAAGAATTATTGGTGGCCTGCGATGAAGTTTGAGGTGGCTTATTATGTGAGTAAGTGTTTGACGTGTCTTCAGGTTAAGGCCAAGCATCAGAAGCCATTTTGGAAACTTCAGCCATTGGAAATACCTGAGTGGAAATGGGAACATCTTACCATGGATTTCTTGACTAAACTGCCTCGTACTCCTCGGGGCAATTATGACACCATTTGGGTAATTGTGGATAGACTGACCGAGAGCGCTCATTTCTTGCCGATTCGAGAGACTTTTAACTCAGAGCAGCTGGCCGATGTGTTTATTCGTGAGGTCGTCTCTAGGCACGGGGTGCCGGTGTCTATTGTCTCAGATAGGGATACACGTTTCACCTCCAGGTTTTGGAAAAGGTTTCACGAGGAGATGGGCACCAAACTCCTCATTAGTACTGCTTATCACCAGCAGACAGATGGTCAGTCCGAGAGGACCATTCAGACTCTCGAGGATATGTTGCGGGCTTGTGTTATCGACTTTGGTGGTAGTTGGGACCGTCACTTACCGTTGGTGGAGTTTTCGTATAATAACGGTTATCGCGCCACGATTGGGATGCCACCGTTTGAGATGTTGTATGGTAGGAGGTGTAGAACTCCTGTCTGTTGGGGTTCCATTGGTCAAAAGCAGCTAGGTAGTTTAGAGGTGGTCGAGGCTACGACTGAGAAACTCGACAAGATCAAAGCATTTATGAAGGCCGCGCAGGATCGTCAGAAGTCTTATGCAGATAAAAGGCGAAGGCCAATTGTGTTTGAGGTTGGGGATCGGGTTATGTTAAAAGTTTTTCCTTGGAAGGGCATTATTGGTTTTCGTAAGAGGGGGAAGCTCAGTCCGAGGTTTATAGGCCCGTTCCGTATTTTGGCCCGAGTTGGTGAGGTAGCTTATAGACTGGATTTACCCGAGGAGCTCGCAGGGATTCACCCTACTTTCCACGTGTCTCATCTGAGGAAATGCTTAGCGGATGAGGAGGCCCATGTGCCTCTTGACGATATTGAGCTCGATGGTAGGCTGAACTACGTCGAGCAACCGATTGCTATCGTTGACCGTCAGGAGAGACGACTGAGGAATAAGGTGGTTAGGCAGGTGAAGGTGCAGTGGAGAAACCGTAGTGGTTCCGAGGCTACTTGGGAGTCCGAAGACGAGATGAGGAAGCATTATCCGCAGTTGTTCTTGTTGCATCGGGATTCGGGGACGAATCCCATTGTAAGGGGGTGGACTTGTAACACCCGTTAACTCCGGTTTGAAGAACTAAAGCTTGTAGAGTATGTATAACTCTCGGGACTTAACCGACGTATCTCGGAAGCCTTCACGTCATCACGGTACGTTAAAGAACCTAACTATTCCTTCCATTTTGCCTTACACTTGAATCTAGAAGGACTAGAGTGTAATATCTTAAGTTATAACATAAAAAAAAATAAAAACCCTAGCCACACTAGCTGGGCGATCGGCAGCTTCTCCAAGACCAAGACCCACATTTTTTTTCTTGTGCAGCCAATTCTAAGCCTTATAACTTCAATTCAAGGTATGTACTACGATTCCCCAAGTCTTTTTCACGTTAATTGACCCTCATATTGCGCGTATTGATCGAAAAAACGTCTTGTTGTAGGCTAACCGGGTGGCTGCCCAATTTAGCGTTTCCGGGGCTGTTTTGAGTGAGGTTTTCGCATCAAAATCCCACTAGGTATGACATGCTCATCATATTATAATTTCAAGGTCATTGGACGTGTTTAGGTCGGTCAATCGATTTTAGTTCGAAAACTAGGGTTTATCGGGTGTAGAATTGCAAATTGTTGAGCTTGATGGGTTAGTTGATCGGATGACCGACCGATTCAGTTTGTGCAGCCCTAGGAAGGTTTAAGGGCTGTGGAAAAATTATTTTTTTGGTGCTCGGGGCTGTCGGGGTTAGTGCTTCGTCAATCGAGTCGGCGGTGCGCGAATTTTCGTTTAAATGTTAAAGTAAGTGTTGTAAAAAGGAACCGTCAACCCTATCAACTCGGGTGACATATTTATGATAAATGAAAAGGTTTAAGACGGAATTTGGTCCATTCAGGGTTGATTCGGTTAACAAATGGTTTTAAGGATTATTTCACGCGCATTCGACCCGATTTGACTATCTTTGGGCCTTGGGCCAAGTGGTTGGGCCTTGGGCCAAGTGGTTGGGCCTTGGGCCAAAGTGTTGGGCTTGTGCGGCCCATTAGGCTAAAGTTTTCCTACAGTCTAGTTTAATAACGCGTTATGTATAATTTACAGGCCCTTGCTTGTGATTTTGCCCTTAGGAACTTCCTAGCTCGTTGCAAGTATTCGATCGATCTCAGGTGAGTTCTTGATGGCCCGTTTAACTCTTTTTAAGTTTTGGGCTAGAATGCACACCTAAGTGTTTTTCTTACTTGATGAAATGTTATGATTGGTTTTACATAGGCTTGCTAGTATCGGTAGGCCTTGGAATGTTATGGAATGTGTATGTATATATATATATATTTATATATATTTAGAATGGCCATTATTTGGCGAATGTTGTAGTCGTCTCGACTACTGAATGTTGCGTATGCCTACCTTGTGTTTGCACGCGTCGAATGTTACGTGTTTGGGTTGTACGTTTGCTCGACCCTGAATGTTTGTAGTCGTCTCGACTACTGAATGTTGCGTATGCCTACTTTGTGTTTGCATGCGCTGAATGTTACGTGTTTGGGTTGTACGTTTTCTCGGCCCTGAATGTTATTATTGAATGTTATATATATGTATAATGATATATGTAGGAATGCACGTATAGAGATACTCATACGTAAGGATGATTATTTATTTGAATGTGGTGACCTAACCGATGTACTTCCGTTTACCGTTTTAAAACCGTTGGAATGATTATTTAAACTGTTGCTACTTATTTAAAACTTGAACTCACTCAGCTTAAGCTGACTTTGTGTGCATGTTAGTGTGAGTTTCAAGTTAGGAAGAGGATTCCTTATCGCTTGGACGTGCACAGAGCTACTTGGACGGTGAAGGGCATACTGGAATGAATAATTACTTATAAACCTTTTATTTCAAAAGACTTTTAAAAGTCATAATTAATTTTGATTTTGGGAACTTATTCATCTATTTACGTTTTTCGCCAAATTATACTCTGTAATGCTATTTTAATGCAAAGAATTGTTTTTAAGTTTATTTAATATCTCAAGTGTTTTATATGATTACCAACTGTGGGGTTTCCCGGGGTTCGGGGCCTTACAGCCGAACCCAAATCCACTGGTAACTCTTCTCACCACAAACGTAAGGCCCACCACCGCAACTATGCTGTTAACAAAACCAACCCACCACCCTCCAACCAAGATGCTCCTAACAAGAAGAACTACACTGGACCTTTTCCGTTATGCTCTGTTTGCAACTACCATCACCCGCCTCAAACTCCATGTCGCTTGTGCACTGATTGCAACCGTTATGGTCACCTTACTAACACTTGTCGTGCATCCTCCGATACTCAAACTACCCCACCTGCTCAACCCGGTGTTCCTAAACCCGTACTTGCTATAATTGTGGAGATTCTAGTCATCTTCGTAATGCGTGCCCTGGACTAATCCATGCACATCAAGCTCAAGCTATGCCTGCCCCCTACTACATCCCTACTGTTTCTCAAGTCCCGACCCATCAACCATATCCACTGCAAGCTCCAATCACCAACATGACTCACCCTTATCCAACCCCATATCCGCAAGCTCAAGTTTACCCAACTCATTTCAACCCAACCCCACTGATGCAAGCTGTTCAAGTCCAACCTATCCAAGCCATCCCAAATTCATCTACTGCTGCTGCTCAAGTCATCATGGATCCAAGTACATCGAGTGCTCCAAGTCAAGGAAATCAAGCCAACCGTAACTGAAGATCTTTGAAGATTTTGAAGTTCTTATTTCCTTATTTATTTCCAATTTTAAGACTATCTCATCTTTTCTGTTTTGGTATCGTTTTGACACTTTTGTTATTTGTGACGTTTGGTGATTTTTGTTGAACTATGTTGCACGTTTCATCTTATGAATGATGTTTCCTTTTATAATTCGTTAAGCTTTTGTAATTTTACCTTATCATCTTATTCACATCCATCACAATTCATTATAGCATCTGTTTCAAGAAACCCATTTTCTTTCGAATTCCAAACCTTACTCTTAATAAACAAAAGATATAACCAGAATTACATGATTTTATTAATCACTCGAACCTTTATCACCTTTTGAATTTTAAAATTCTCAAAATGTTTGTTCCTTTCAAAATGATAATTTTAAATGTTTTATAACCCACATGATGAAATGAGCTATGTGGACCATCCGAAGATAAGAGTAATTATGGTCCGGAACATAATTATTCAAGTCCTCGCATGGAAATCATAATACGTAAAATTTTGTGTCATGATTTAGAACCTAAGGTAGCTAGGGTAACGGTATGAATGATGAAATGATAAGGATATGGTGGATACGCCGCTGGTACATCCTATATATAAGTGCCCTTATCGGATTGTTATTTGAAGCGTTGTTCGGTTGTTGGAAGTTCTATGTTATGATATTTTCGTTAAAAGTATAATTGTTTTCAAAACGATAATGTTATGGTTTTCCCTAATTTCGGGACGAAATTCCGTAAAGTAGGGGAGACTGTAACAACTCGGATTTTTCCACAAACAACTCATACCCGTTACTCGACCCATTTTATATTCGGGAAAATTTATCACTAGAAAGTTTCGCGTTTATCGAGAAAATATTATACGATTTATATTTGATTTATTATATGTAGCTTTCAAAAATATGCATTTTAACCCAAAGATAAGCTTTAATTCCTTATTGTTCCCATCACCAATCTCCAGGGACTAGAATGCAATTTTAGTATATTCAATTGTTAACCCGTATCCGCAACAAGTAACCCAGACCCGTATATCCATATCCATGAACCGTATAGATATCTTGAGCCACAATTTTCGTCGTAAATCAAGAATTAAATCAGGGTTTTGATTCTTCTAACTATTTTCGGCCAAGCTAACGCAGTTAATTAGGAAAACAAGATCAAAAAGGATACGAATTTGATTTATAACCTGAACCGACCTAACCTAAAATCAAATATATATGTTAGGGTTGATCATAACTCAATTAAACTTGTCTGCACGTCCCTGATATCAGCGCCTACTAAACCCCCATTGTTAATTGAGTTATCGAAGACCATTTAAACCCGTTCGTCGTCAATCTTTGGCTGGCGCTGTGGACTCCATTTAGGTAGTGTTCAACCAACAATTTAGGTAATCAATTATATGGTTTTAATCGTCTTATTGTGCTCCATATTAACCCTAACATTAATTTAACAAACACTGAATGGATTGATCGATTGGAAAGCTAGGGTTTCTTAATCAATTGGGTTTTAATTGCTTTTGTATATAATGAATTGTTTACAATCTGTTAGCAACTGACACTCTAGCCCAACTGGTTAGAGTGTGTGTTAACACCCTGGCCGGCTGTCCAACGCGGGTTCGAGTCCCAGATCACCCTAGTTTTTGTTAATATTATTTTTTAGCTATTTGTAACCTATTTTAATGATTTATAATATATTATAATTAATATTACATATCAAATAAACAATATTTTATCTAAACCGACATTATAAAAGTTAAACGTTCGTGTCGACTAGTTGTCGTTATAAGTTTTCGTGTAATTATATATATATATATATATACACACATATATATAGGGAGAGGATCAAGAGAAAACTCATCTTTAGGGAGAAAACTTAAAAACTCCTAAAGAATTATTTTTAATTAAATATAAAAAAATATTTTCAAATTTCCGTTTTTGCCATTATTCTTATATTTTGGTCCCCTTCACTTGAAAAAAATAAAAAAAATTAAAAAAAAAAACCCGCTGTAATGCACATACGTATTACTGTGCGAAACTGTTGTATTACACATGTGTATTACCATGTATTTTTAAGTTCAATAGTGTTAGTTGTATATATTCAATATTTGTGTATTGTATATGTGTAGTTTTTAAAAAAAAGTTAAAAATAGTTTTTAGATGTTTTTAGGAGTTTTTAAGTTTTCTCTTTAAGAGGAGTTTTCACTAGATCTCACCCATATATATATATATATGTATATATTTTTCTTATTAATCATAAATCATTATTATTTTATTTAAAACCGACACTAATATTGGACTCATCGTTGTTAAAGTGTTTTTATCAATTTGTTCATATTTATTATAAACATATAAAATACGTGTATATATATATGTATTATTTTTAAAACAAAACTATAGTAAACGTATTAAACGAACTAAAAGTGTTAACTGTATTTTACCATCAAATTTCATTAAGATTTCCAAAATATAAATTTTACGATAATTATATATTTAAACAATTATTATTGTTATTATAGGATATCACAACTCATACTTATTTAAATTAATTATTCGTAAACTCGAGTTTATAACAAACAATGATTTTTAGAGATCAATCGTTCAATCCATAAAATACCCGACCATAAATATAACTTCAATCATATCGCAATCTTAAATTCACCATACGTATTACATCCTTTATAATTCATTCATAATATTATTTAATTAGGATTCTTGTCGGTAATTCTCGAAGAGCGTGATTTCCGCTTTCTTGTCGTATACATTCCTGTTTGGCTTACTCGATCAGGTGGGTTTATCATTTTCCTATTTTACTTAATTTTCTAAATGTTTTGGGGACATATGTGTACGTATTCATACTTTCATACTATATATACATTCAAACAAATGCATACGTGTTATTGTGAAGTGATTTAATCAAACATACGTGCTACTTGCTTACTTGTGTTACCATTCAATTAATCATACATTGGGAATTACTATTCAATCAATCACATAGCGGGTGTTCCTGCTGGTGACCAATGCCCAATTCGCTTGGCAACGGTCCACATACTTGTTTACGGTTTGATTTCATTATTCGCACTTATCACGTTATGCTTATTTATTTGTTGTGTCAAACTGGTGATATTCTCACTCAACTTTATGTTGACAAATCTCCATTTTATACGCATATGCAGGTTACTTGTATGGAAGATTGAAGCTTGGATACGTAGACAAGACTTTAGGATACGATTAAGTTAAACTTTATTTGAACTCATTTTTGTTTATTTAAATTTGTCTACCGTATTTGTAAAACGCTTGTGTATATTGAAATTAAAATAATTAATTAGATATTGTCGCTTTTATATTATGATAGTATCTTCGAGCTGTGAGCAATCGGATCACGCCCCGGCATTTCCGCCTTAGATTGGGGTGTGACATAATGTAATAGTTTAATGCTATAGGGGTTATTAATGTAAATATGCCTAAATGTAAGGCACATTCGTTACTCTATAACGAATGTGTCACATTCGTCTTAATGTAAGTCCCATTCGTTAACCAAGATTAACGAATGGAACATAACGAATGTGGGCTATTCGCTATCATTAAAGTATTAACGAATAAGCTTGTTTATTTGTTAAGTAAGTGTAACAAATGACTCATTCGTTAAGTCTATCTTAACGAATGAGGTCATCTCCTATAAATACCCCTTATAAGTTATTCTAATGTAATAGTTCTTATTATTCCGTCATTCCTCTCGTTACTCTGCCCGATTATCCTCTCAACAGTACACACACTAACGTATTCCTAGCCTAATCGTATAACGAATTAACGTGAACATCGATGTCATCACAAGATCTAGATCCGTTTATGCTCTATCACAATGTGATATCAATATACTTGAAGATTAGGCGGAAATTAATCTCAAACTGATTCTATACAAAGCACAATATCTCACGTAAAACCAAATTGAAGAACACAATATAGAGACTTCAAAACACGCGTATATTATACGTTGGGTGCTTAAGCCCTTAATCACTTACACGGTTGGATTGCAAAAGACGAACAACCCTAAACTGTTAACATATGTTCTATATATATTCTGTCAACTAAGCCTAACACTACCCCAAAAGCCCACTGAGATCAATAGATCTCGGCTTACAATCACAAGTCCAAAACAACCCAAAACCCAAAACCAAAAATTACAAGCATAAACCAAAAATACAACCTAACATACTCCCATAAATCAAACGCCTGTCGGATTACGCACAATGATTACTAACGGAACCGTACCGACTCGCTTATCCTACGACGCGTTCTCACATGATTTGCTTGACCTAAAGCCTCAACCTTACCAATTCCAATTACATCATCCCCTGGGGCCTTGTATTTACCAAAACCACCCTTAGTTAATTCTGGGGACACAGGATTCTCAAATTATGTGACATTTGAGCCAAAACAAGGTACACCTCAGTACGTATTTACCGATTAAGCAAATAAACGCCTTTTGCGTAACAAACGAACGATTAATCGAACGGGTCAGGTTATGACCCAGATATCTCGGGGGGCCATCTATATGTGATATACGATCTATACAAGCTAAAATATTAGAAATATGGTCTTAGTTTGATAGCAAACAAGTTAAATAAAAATGTGCTCGTTTAACTACTCGCTATAGATTTAAACGCGAAAGATAGTTACAAACCAAGCATTGTATCATCTGATAAGCCGAAAAAGACTTACTAAACACTTATTTGAAATGTTTTAAGTGATCCGTGAAAATATTTTCGATTTTTACAAACATATAGTATGTTTTATAAATTTACACAAAAATAGCCGAAAAACACTCGTTTTCGCACTGTTTGTCGTACCCGATATATTTTTCGGCGCCAAAAAACCGAACCCGAAATAAATTTGGAATCGTCATTTCACATCCGGGCATGCAAATCGAGAAAATGGGCCAAATTGGGCCAAGGGGGAGGCCCAATTACCTTCCGGCCGTTAAAAGAGAAAACCCCCCTTTAAGGTTTTTTTGTTTTATATAATCAACTCAATAGATATTTTAACAGAAAAATCCTACGTATTCTGGATCTTTACACTCTGCCCCATCAGGATATCAACCAAACTTTAGGTAATTCTCCATTTTAATGAAGTTTTACAACTTGTTAATCTTGTTTAATATCATATAAACCTAGTTTGATTACCAAAAATCATTCCTAACCATGCAAAAACCTTAAAAATGATAAAAAAAACATCTTTTGATTATACACATGGTTATGAATCATAATTATACTATTTTTTGGCCATAAACACGGATTATATGGTTTAAACGGCGTTTTTACGGTTCAAAAGTTCGGTTTAATACCCTAACCGAAACCCTAAGTTAAGGGGCTGCCATGTTGATGAAACTTGCTTGGTTTGTGATATAGGACTTGTATCTAGCTTTCATAGAAGCACAAGAACCTAAAAACTTGATTAGAAAGTCGGAAACGAGCCAAACCCGCTAAGGTAATGCTGAAACACTCGCTTACAGGCTGTTTAGGTTAAGGTTGTGATGTGCATATTTTTAGTACTTGAAATTTTTCAAGAACATCAGGGACTATGTCAATAAGTCCCTGTTTAAATTTGGTAATTTTTCGACCATCCGAGAATATTTGGCGAATTTATTACCGAATTGGGACGTTTATTTCGGAAAAATAGCTAAAATACTTCAAAAATTATGATATTTTCCTGGGAACTCATATTTGATGTATTTTGATCACATATGAATTTTGGGATCATTTGGAGAAGTCTAAAGGTGTTTTGTGTATATGCGTTCATGTGAATTTTTATAGCCGAATTTGGGCCGAAAAGAATATTGCACGAACTTTTTACATTCTGGAATTGATACAGGTTGTTTTGGCACATGATTTGAGTATTCAGGAATTTTTTTGGAATTTTTGGAAATTGTTTGGGGTAAACGGACGATTTTCAGGCGAAATATAGTTGATAAAATGAATTTTTATAAATTAATAAATCAGTAAATAATTCCAGAAATAATTTTATAAAAATCTACATAGTTTAATTGATAAGTGGCTAAATTTTTATAATTTAATGATTAACGGTTAATTAATTATGCTAATTTGAATATTAAACAAATTCAGTTTCTATAAAAACCGGCAAGTTCGCGATTAATGAATTTGCGGGAATGTCAAGACACCAAGAGTGATCAAAAATCATATTTTTGGACTAATTAAGTAAAAACGAACTTTTCTATGAGAAACCTGGACAATCCGGGTGGATTGTGTGAGTTTTTTTTCTTAAATCAAACTGAATAAACAGAAACGGGCCCCGTGGCTAATCCGGGACCCCAGTATGTGAACTTTCTTTATAACTTAATCATTTTGTAACCAATACATTTACCCAAACTTATTTTCCGATAACTATTTTCTGAACGTGTAAACGAACAACTTGGCCCAGCTGGGAAAACGGAAATCTAAGCCAAGTTCAGTTTTAAGTATTAGACATTGAACAACATCACAACCTAAGCCTATTGCCACTTTCTGGGCGTTCCAGCTACACCCAGATTAGTTATACAGCCCAGTTTAGTATTGAGATTATAATAATATTAAAATATTAATATTATTATAATATTGATTATAGGAACTACTGATAGCAGACCGAACAAACCACGAGCTGATACAGTACTGATTATCTACTAAACCGTGAGTTTCATGACCCCACTCTTTAAACAGTTTTACGAACTTTTGGGGTGAAAAGCATGTTTGATTACATATACATACCTGAAACATGTATTGATGTGAATTATCTAAGCGCTAACACACGAAAGTCCCCACTAACACAGTGATTAGCTTCGAGCCGGTGGCTTGTGAATAGTACTATTGGTTTGACAAACCCGAACGGAGCCGGCATGTATTGCTGAGACTTTACCCCGTTTGCACATGACCATAATTATACAACACGCTATGTAGTGTTAGACATAGCTACTTGGGGCATGTTGTGGGCGGAAAGGGGCCAAAGTGGTTGATTGAGCGTGGGAAATGGATGCACGCAGCACATACAGTCAAGGCTTCACCGTAGCTTAGCATAATTACATCATTTATATACATATATACTTATTTCATGA
>NW_027498748.1:0-39783 GCF_021521415.1 Bidens hawaiensis | reverse complement strand
CTTTTACCCGAAACCCGACCCGAAAAAACCTGCACCCGAACCCGAACTAACCCGACCTGAAGAACCCGAACCCAAGAAAAGACTAACCCGAACCGAAGTAATTTGGGTTGGTTCTCGGGTTTGATTTATAAGTTTTGGGTCAACCCGAAAAACCCGAATAAACTTCTAGTTTTAAAATTAAATATATTTTTATGCATAATAAGCTAAGTCTTAATTACTAAAGTTATCATAATCTAGCTCTAATCGACTGTTGTCATTATAACTATTATGGATCGATTTTTTATTATTAATTTATGTTTTCTGTTTATTACTAATAGCAACCGAAATCGAGCAACCAAAACATGCCCGATTGAATACGATTAAGGCTCAAGTTAGTTTTACTCTTCTTTTGAATTGTTTTATCAAGTTATGTTGGTTTATTATTTGATTATTTGTGTTATAAGTAAAGAAGAATATGTTGTTTTAATTTTAGCATTGTAGTTTTTAAATTTTTTTGTTTTTGTGTTTTTTTTCTTTTGTTTGTTTGTTTTTTAGGATACTCGAAACCCGATTAACCCAACCCGAAAAAACCCGAACCCGAATTACCCGAACCCGAAAAATCCGTGAGAGATTTGGGTGGTTTCGGGTCAAGATTTAAAACTTTGAAACCCGAAGGACCCGACCCAAAAAACCCGAAACCCAAAAAACGAACCCGAAGAACACCCCTAGTATAAGTATTTGGTAACAAAGAAGTTAACGACAGATTAATTTCAATAACACATTGTCCAGAGCCAAAAGGGACTCAGTTTTTAGATTTTGCAGGAAATTACATTACTAAATATGATATCTCACAAGTTAATATAAATCTATCATATAAAAAATCTCAAGATTTTGTGTTAGGATTACAAATGATTTGTTTTCGTATGATTCAGGTACATGAATCGGACCAAATATCGTCAAATATTATACATGTCTTATGCCCATAAATTTTTTAAAAGTAGTCCAATATATTTGTTCACATATATGAATAAAGCTCGTCTTGTATTTTGTATTTTGTTTTTTTTTTAGGCCTATTGTGACTTACAAATGGTTCCTTCTTTTTTATAAAATCATCAGCCTTTCAAAAAGTTAAAATAAACATATATGAATACAGCTCCCTTACCAATCACTAGTGTTTCAGGTTTTATTATTATCCTTTGATTCAGGTTTGGTTTCCATCCTGACAAGCAACCTCTTAGTTAACTTACGATATATAATATTGAACAGAATTATAACAATATATATATCTATCTACTTCAATCTATGTCTCTCATATTAACATTTTATTAAAATATTATAGTATATATAAAAACTATAGTAGTCATGTATGATTGTATGCCTATTTATAGTTTTGCAAAAATCCCGACCAAACGCCAATTAATTCCTGATTAATTGTAAGTTGTCACTTCACTGATTAATTTTTGGCTAATTGGCTAATTAATCAGTCAATGGTTAAATCCGGCCAAAATCGAGAATAATCGGCTTTTTCTGATGAGGTTCTAGCAAAAAATTGGCGGTTTCCGGCACAAAATAAGCGGTTTCCAGCCAGATTCCACCAAATTTCCAACCAAAATGTGTTTGTGTATGTATAATACTAAAAATTATATATAAATGTGGGTGTGTATATATAAAATTGAAAATTATACATTAAAGTTCGATCCAATTAATCCCGATTAATCTTGATTAATCCTGACTAATCGCTAGTCCCTACTCCACCGCCCGACTAGCGACTATCGTTTTTTACAACACTGCCTATTTACATAATGTATCCTTAAGATACATCTATTTTCACAATTAACCACACCAACCTATTTACATATTGAATTCCTTAAGGTTCATTTATTTACATAAATAATCACATTGATATATCATATGGAAACCTTCAAGTTCCATTAATTACATACTTAATGTTGGTCCGTTGACTCAGAATCTCGTACTAGGTTTGATTACACACAAGATCAGATGCTTGGATTGCCAATAGAAGTGATAATTCAGTACCAAATGATGAGATAAAGATGAAAATAAGATTATGTCCACTAAATCAAGTAATAAAATTATTCTGATGGATAAAAAGCAAATGATAGAATGTTGCTATTCTATTACAACGATAAGATCTCTCAAAACACGCACAATAATAAAAGTTAATTATAATCAAAAGTCTAACCTCAAATGGCCAAAACATTAAATATTTATGGTAAAAAGTAACAACTCATAGTGTCGTCATTTAGCCGACACTTCAAGTTTCGCCAGGGGGTGATATTGAAGTCGCTAGGATCAGTGAAGTGTCGCTGGCAGTAATAAACTCTTCATTTGTTTGTCTATTCATGATCCATTTGATATACAACAACTTGACGAAACCCTACAAGCTATCGCATGCTAAACACCTTTTACATCTTTGACTTACCATTCATAGCCTCTCTCCTCATCTCCAATGCTTTTGCTAGTGACAAGGTCATTCTTCGTCTTCGATCTTTGTTGAATAACCTTTTGACACGTATGTCTTTAAACCATTCCTTGGATGGCTTCTCCATTGTGTTCGCAACATACGCAACCATGCCTTTGTGAGTAGGATTAATAATATTTAGCTGGGTTAATCGTCTTAGATCCCATCTTGCCATCGTTTGAAGATCATGCTCGATTTTGAAATACTCAATTTCCTCCCACGTCTTTTAACAACAAGCATCTCCCTTAGATTATCATACTTCCATGCAATGATCTTGGCCGTTAGCTCCTCCCATTGGCCTTGATATTTTGATATAACTAAAGAGGAACAGGTTGCCGTGGTTTAAAATGAATGCACTAACAATATCCCATTTCTAGTGATGTCAATTAACATGTATATGCATATATGTATGCCTTATCTATGCATATCCCTCCCTCTTGTACACACAAGTGATCAATACCCAACATACACAAGTCATCAATACCCAACATATGAAACATCCTGACAACTTTAATTAGGACAAAATTATGCTTAGAGACATTGGATAATGACAACAATTAGTCAATCATAGGGCCGGCCTGTGGACCAGCGAAAACAAGTTAGGGATTTAGGCTCACACCTAATTAAAGCCTCCAACTCCAACAAAAACATTATATATAGATATATTATAATGGGTAAATTAAATTCAAAGTAATATATTGGTAAGGTGGTAGACTTTGTTGTTTCTAAAGTATAGGTAATGGGCTTAAAACTTGTATAAGCAATTTCTTTTTCTTTAACAATTGCCATAAAAAAACCCTCAAAATCTTATTTCGATTTAAATCTCCACATTCGCTGAGTTGGCCCTAGTCAATCATGGAAAAGGCAGAAGAGACGGTTGTAAGCATTATGCACGTACCTCCCTTGGAATACCAGTAAGGAATAAGGCGTTTGTTTTCTTTCCTCTTTGTTTTTTGTTTTTTCTATTTATTTTTTATCTTTCATTTTCTTTTTGTCCTCTTTTCTTAGGGAAATAATGGGTCAAGTTTCATTTTGCCTTCCTTCTCTTTTCCTTTTCACAATTGGGTCCTCTAGTAAAGCTGCCCCTGTATACTTGATGGAAGTATCATTTTAGTCTCAAATTCAGATTGTTAGAATTCATTTGATGGCCCAGGTGTCAACTACAGACTTATCTCCGGCCACCAGTGACCATAGTATATAGTATATATAAAATCTTTTTTTGAAGGGCCAAAGTTTATAAAAACCAAAGGAGAAACTCAAGCAAGACGCAAGAGCCCAACATGAACAAAGAACAATATCAAAGAAACAGAAACAAAGACAACTATGTTACAAAGGAAAATTAACGAATTTAAAATGGCACTGCTAAGCCCAATCGACACTCGCCTTTTTGTTCCTATTATTCAACCACAGGACAGAGGTAGCTCTGATGTCATTAACCAACTTTGTAATCGAGCTCCGATTGCATATGTTATACGATTGTGAAGAACGGTACTTCCAAAACATAAAAACCTAATTAATATGTTTAACAAACAGCCTAGAAATGAAGTTTAAATTTCGGATACTTGTCCTTTTGAAATTATTTTGAAATTATTTTTTTGATTTATAATTTCATAATTTGTATGGTTTTATACATTTATTTGCTTGATAACTAATTAAAGGTTTTAGTATAGTTATATTTCTTTTCTTTTTTTTTACTTATGTTCTGATTTTTGTAAGTGGTCAATTTATGTTAGCACTTTTTTTCTAAAAGCCAACGAATCCTTTAAATGAGCTAATGGGGAAATTCATCACTTCTTTCGGTTACACTCGTCTTCTGATCTAGAGAAAACCCTCACCTAAGGTCAACGCTCTTGAATACTCGCCCAAAGGCACGACGGCGTGATGAGATAAAATCCATTCAGTCCAAGGATCCAACTAGTGAAGTACTTGCCGTCAAAACTAAATGATAGGGCATGAATCGAGTCTGGATCACATGTAACATCAAGTCTCTTTCTTATTACTCCACCACTAAGTCACTTGATGATATCTTTAGTAAAGTTTTGGTGCATAAATCAATCACAATATTAAGTAAGAAACTCTAGTTCGTCGGCTACAATAACGTTTTAAGTTGTATCGCCAACAATGATTACTTATATATATCGGTAACTTAAAAAACATCGGTGAAATAAAGTATAAAATTAGAGATTTTAATTTCTGAAATACGTTAGAAGGAAATTGAATTAGTTATTTAAAATGATGCGTCAACATTAATAATAATTAATAACAATAGCACTAACAAGAATTAAACAGACGTAACAATATATAGTAATAGCACTAAGTAAAAAAATAAGGTATATTGGTTTTTAATGATCTTAATTATTGTCTTCTAGTTCCAATTAATGAATTTGCTACTAATGGTTTCAACTTTTTGTCACACCCTCAAAATTCACTAACGGAGTTTTACCGACGGAGGGCGTGAACTATCAGGATCAGAATCATTAGTTATAATCAAACCATAAAACAAAGTTTTAAAACCATGAAAACGTTTACGAGTAATTAAATGAGGAAGCGTAAAACCATAGAAACCAATGTTGCGTCACGCATGACGACTTAAAACCCAATGATAACAGTTTAAAATAAGTTTGCATAATTAAAAGTGTTTCAAGCAATGCATGATCCTAAACCGCGCGCCCGCCTCGGCTACCTGAGAATAACATACTAAAAGTGTCAACACAGGGTTGGTGAGTTCACGAGTTCAAATAAAATAAAGCGTTAGCGTTTGCGTTCAGCGTTTTGCGTTCAGCGTTTTGCGTTAAGCGTTTTGCGTTACCAGATAGTGTTATGTCAATTATATATCTATAGGTAGCTAGCCTATAAAACAAGTATTACTAAGTGTTCGACACCGAAGCTGACTGTTTATCATTTGCCTTGCCACCAGGTCTATCCCGACCATGGTATGTGTTTAGCCAAGATTACACCCACTCGACCTCCAGTCGAGTTTAGCGTTGGGTGGGGTTTGTCAAACCCAGTAGTACTACTCAACAATGACTCGCTATTATCCAATATTAAACGGTTCGATGTGAATGAAGGACTTTAGTTAACGCGTTTGCCACTTAGTCTTTACAAGTGATATATAATTTATATTAACAAAATCTTAAATGCGTTTTCGGAGTATGTTATCTCCCCCAAGTGAAAAGCGTTTGAAAACAGTTTAAAAGGGGTAAGTGAACTCACTGTTTGCGAAGTATTCCCAAAATAAATCACCAAGATGCGCGTCACAGAAAAACTCTCTCTAGCGTTCTTCCTAGCACCTTAATCTCCAATCAAAGCTTGAATAATTGATTGTATGTGTGCATATGAGGCCGATCGCAAGGGGGGGGGGTCTAGAGTTGCCGTCGGGTTTGGGAGAAGTGGGAGAGGGAGCTAGGGTTTGATAATATTATATAATAATAACATGTTACACTTTAGTCCCTAAACTTCCAAATGTTACATCTCTAGCTTAATTAACTTAGTTTTGCACATTGATTTAACATTATATAACATGTTATCACATAACACATAATCCTAACACATAATTATCACATAATTATTGTTTTGACGTTTCTCGTTTATTCACCAATCGTTTGCGTCAACTCGTTTGCGTTTCGGTGCAATTCCCGAAAGACTACACATGTAGTAAGTGTCAAGCGTCATTTAAACCCTAGTTTAAATGTAATGAGGTGTGCGTTATAGATTCAGTGATCTAAAGTTTGAATTGACGGAGTTGAGTTAACGGAGTTAACCTGAAATTGACGATTGTCACATCATTCCCATGTTAGTCGTGATGAGTGTCTGAAAAAGTAAGAAAAATTTTCAGTTTGTCATATCATCCCCTAGTAGAAAAAAATTTCGTCCCGAAATTTAATTCATACCTCCGGTGATTTCTGACGGTTTGCCAGGTTTCGCGGTTTTCTGTGTTTGGTCAGCCCTTCAAAAAGGTGAGGATACTTTTTCATCATTTGATCCTCGCGTTCCCACGTGAACTCTGGTCCACGTCTCGAGTTCCAACGAACCTTAACAATTGGAATTTTGCTGTGCTTAAGCGTTTTGGTTTCCCAATCCAAAACCTCAACTGGTTCTTCAATGAAGCGTAACTGTTCATCAACTTGCAGTTCATCCAAAGGGACTACTTGAGTTTCATCGGATAGGCATTTCTTTAAATTCGATATGTGAAAAACATTGTGTACACTGCTGAGTTCCGCTGGTAAGTCCAGCCGGTACGCCACTGGACCAACGCGTTCCGTTATCCGGTAAGGACCAACATATCGTGGGTTGAGTTTGTTTCGCTTTCCAAAGCGAACCACACCTTTCCAAGGTGAGACTTTGAGTAACACTCGATCGTTCATTTGAAATTCGAGAGGTTTTCGGCGCTTGTCGGCGTAACTCTTTTGGCGATCTCGTGCTGCTGCCATGCGATTTCGGATTTGAACAATCTTTTCCGAAGTTTCGAGTACCAGTTCTGGACCAGTGATTTGGATGTCACCCACCTCTGCCCAGCAGAGTGATGATCGACACTTCCGTCCGTACAACGCTTCAAACGGCGCTGCTTTAATACTTGCGTGGTAGCTGTTATTATACGAAAACTCTACCAAAGGTAAGTGAGGTTCCCAACTTTTTCCGAAATCCAACACACAGGCACGCAGCATGTCCTCTAAGGTCTGAATAGTTCGTTCACTTTGCCTATCCGTCTGAGGATGGTATGCTGTGCTCATATCAAGACGGGTGCTTAGTGCGCTCTGTAGTGACTTCCAAAAGTGCGAAGTGAAACGAGAATCTCGATCGGAAATGATTGAGACAGGCACTACGTGTCTATACACCACTTCTTTCATGTAGACGCGAGTCAGTCTTTCCATTTTGTCCGATTCCTTAATCGCTAAAAAGTGTGCCGACTTAGTCAACCGGTCAACGATCACCCAAATGGTATCGCATCCCGTCGGTGTCTTAGGTAATCCCGTGATGAAGTCCATTGAAATGTGTTCCCATTTCCACATTGGAAGTTCCGGTTGTTGTAGTAGGCCAGATGGTTTCTGGTATTCTATTTTGACTCGGGCTCAAGTCAAGCATTTGCTCACGTAGGTGGCAATGTCGGCTTTCATGTTCGGCCACCAGTAAAGTGCCTTTAAGTCATGGTACATCTTATCCGAGCCAGGGTGGATAGAATATCGGGACTTGTGTGCTTCGTCCATCACTAGAGTTCTCAACTCTCCGTATCGTGGAACCCAAATCCGGTTCTCAAAATATCGGACCCCGTCCGATTTGGTTTCAAGTTGCTTGTTCATGCCTCTCATGAGTTCTGATGGAAGATTATCATCTTTCAAAGCTTCGAGTTGCGCCTCGCGAATTTGATCGGGTAAGTTGGCATGAATCGTGAGTTGCAATGCTCGCACTCGCCTGGGTTTATCAGTTTCTTTCCTGCTGAGAGCGTCGGCCACTACATTGGCCTTGCCAGGGTGGTACTTGATGGCACAATCATAATCCTTAAGCAGCTCGACCCAACGACGCTGTCGCATGTTCAGCTCCTTCTGATCGTAGATATGTTGGAGACTCTTGTGGTCGGTGTAAATGGTAAACTTGGTACCGTACAAGTAATGCCTCCATATCTTAAGGGCAAACACCACAGCTCCGAGTTCCAAATCATGGGTCGTGTAGTTCTTCTCGTGAACCCGTAGTTGTCGAGAGGCATAAGCTATAACCTTCTCGAGTTGCATCAGCACACAACCGAGACCTTGTATCGATGCGTCACAGTGTACCTCAAAATTCTCCATTCCCTCGGGTAGGGCTAGAATAGGGGCGCTACAGAGTTTGGTTTTCAACAGTTGAAAAGCAGATTCTTGCGCGTCACCCCAATTGTACTTAGTACCTTTGTGAGTCAAAGCGGTGAGGGGTTGAGCAATCTTTGAAAATCCCTCGATGAAACGCCGGTAGTAGCCGGCCAGTCCTAGGAATTGCCGCACCTCAGTCGGAGTCTTAGGCGCTTCCCAGTTTTTGATGGCCTCTACCTTACCGGGATCGACATGGATACCATTCTCGTTGATTACATGTCCTAAAAAGTGAACCTCGCGAAGCCAAAACTCACATTTCGAGAGTTTTGCGTACAGTTGTTCCTTCTTCAATAATTCCAGAATTACCCTTAAGTGTTCCTCATGGTCAGCCTTGTCCTTGGAGTAGACGAGGATATCATCAATAAACACAATCACAAACTTGTCGAGGTACGCCTTGCATACTCGATTCATGAGATCCATAAATACGGCTGGTGCATTGGTTAGACCAAAAGGCATAACCGAAAACTCAAAGTGACCATACCGTGTTCTGAAAGCCGTCTTTGAAATATCTTCCTCGCGCACTCTAAGCTGATGGTAACCGGATCGCAGATCGATCTTCGAGTAATAACTCGATCCTTGAAGCTGGTCAAACAGATCATCAATTCGGGGTAAAGGATAACGGTTCTTGACCGTCACCTTGTTCAACTCCCGGTAGTCGATACACATTCGGAAAGTCCCGTCCTTCTTTCTGACAAATAAGACAGGGGCTCCCCATGGCGATGAGCTAGGTCGGATAAAACCCTTATCCAACAAATCTTGCAACTGAGTGGACAGTTCCTGAAGCTCCGCCGGTGCGAGCCGATACGGGGCTCGTGCTATGGGTGCTGCACCGGGTGTCAACTCGATTTGGAATTCGACTTGACGAATAGGAGGGAGTCCAGGCAAATCCTCCGGGAAAACTTCCGGAAAGTCTCGCACAATCTGTATATCTTCAATTCTCTTCTCCTCCGCGGGTTTCTCAACAATATACGCCAAAATTGCCGGATGACCCTTTCGTAGATACTTCTGCGCCTTCATGAGGGTAATGACGCTGGTGGTCATGCCGCTTCTCTCGCCCCGGATCGAAACGATCTCGCCGGAAGGGGTAGTAATGTGGACTATCTTGTCGTGACATATAATCTCCGCTCGGTTCTCGGATAACCAGTCCATGCCGACCACGACATCGAAACTACTAAGCGTAAAAGGAATAAGGTCGATATCAAAGACATGACCTAACAGTTTTAACTTACATCCCGCAAGTACATGAGTCGTTACTATAGTCTTAGCGTTAGCTAATTCAACAGAAAACTTAGCATCTAACGGGGTTGGGGTTAAGTCTAAGAGTTGGCTAAAGGCTTTCGACACAAAACTCCTATCAGCTCCAGTGTCAAACAATACAGAAGCAAAACAATCGTTCACAGGGAACTTACCAGTCACCACGTACGGATCATTGCGGGCTTGACCCGACCCAATAACAAAAGCTCTTCCTTTACCATTGTTTCCACCACCACTGCCACTTCCATTACCTCCATTGTTGTCGTTATGTTTCAGCTTAGGGCAGTCCTTCTTAAAATGTCCCTCTTGTCCACACTCAAAACATCCCTTGGTTGTCATGGGTGGTTTAGGAGCACCCTTTGCCGCAAGGTCCCCTCTGCATTCCTTTGCCTGGTGACCCATCTTTCCGCATCTCAGACACTTGACACGGTCACACGGGCCAGCATGATGGTAGTTGCACCTGTTGCACTTCGGATATTTCCCAGCATATCCGCTCGAAACCTGCCCGTTACCGTTGTTATTGTTGTTGTGACCCTGATTGTTGAAGCTTCGAGTGAATTCGGGCTTGCGGTAGTGTTGTTGTTGCTGTGGGGGATTCGAGGATGAGGATCTGGTATTGTCAAACTTTCTCTTCCCGCTGCTCGGGTTGCTGTTGTTGTTGTTGTTGTTGTCAGTGCTCGGGTTGTCACGGGCTTTAGTGGTCGAACCCCTAGGTGGTAACGCACCTTGGGTCACTGCTTGATCCGTCAGTTTGTGAGCTAACCGGATCGCTTGTTGAATCGTGGTTGGTCTGGAAGACGTCACCATGCCCTGAATTTGCGGTGCTAACCCATCAATATACATTTCAATCCTCTTACCCGACGGGTCTACCATCCGCGGACACATCAAAGCTAACTCGTGAGAACGGGTAGTGTAGGCTTCGATTTCCGAACCCACCATCTTCAATGACCAAAATTCTGACTCCAACTTTGCAATCTCCTCTCTTGGACAGTACTCCTCTCGCATCATGTTTTTGAACTCCTTCCAGTTCATCGCGTTAGCCAGTTCCAATCCAAGGATCTGTACGTTCGAATTCCACCAAGTGAGGGCAGAATCTTCAAGTGTTCCAGCAGCAAATTTGACCCTACTGGCAGGGGGACAATTACACATCTCAAATGCCGACTCAGCCTTCTCAGCCCAACGCAGGAAGCTTATAGCTCCCTCAGTGCCCTTAAACGTACTGGGCTTGCAGTCAAGGTAATTCTTGAAGGTACACGTTCCAATTGGACCTCCAGCCTGGTTCTGTACATGTGCGGCTAGAGCGGCCGCCGCATGGTCGTTCAGCAGAGTTTGGAGTTCTGCTGCAGTCAGGTTGATGTTACCACGTCCGTGTCCAGCGTTTCTTCCTGCCATTTCCTAGAATCACAGTATAAAATGTTAAACATGAATTTTTCTTTCATATGCAACACACCATACACGTAATAAAAAAGATAGGTAAGAAAGAAATAAGAAGCAAACATCACATCACAACCATATATTTATCCAAATAATAATTCATGATTAAAACCATTGTATTCGCTACAAAGTATTTAAAACCAATCCTTAATATCATAGAAAAATAATAGTTTGGATGGAGACAACCCCTCCATCTAGGTGTTATCATCACTAGATGTCATCATCTGAGGACACCTCTGAGTGTGCCTCCTCCTCAGCCGGTTCTTCCTTCGGTTCTTCTTCAGGTTCCTCCTCGGGATCCTCCTCAGGTTCCTCTTCGGGATCTTCTTCAGGTTCCTCTTCAGGCTCTGCCTCAGGCTCGGCCTCAAGCTCTGCCTCAGGTTCGGCTGCGTTCTGAGCAATCTGCATTTGTAAGACATCGCAACGCTCTAGAGCTATCTCGGTTCGGGTCCTTACTACTTGGAATTGCTCTTGCAAGTCTATTATTTTGGCTTGCATCTTTCTCATAATCTTTATCTGTTGATCACTAGCCTCCTGCATTTCCTTCATGGTCGCTGCCATGCGGGCAATTTCCTCCTTAGTCTCGGTTCCGTCTTTTAACAGTCCGGAAACGTTCGCTCTCGTATAGCGCATGTAACCCACGTCACGCTCCAAGCATGAAACAACAGCTGCGAGAACTCGCTCTACAGGTTCGGTTATGGGTGGTAGGGTGTTGGGGTAAGCAGGATGGTTCGGGGGTGGTAATGGGGGAACTTGTTCACGATAGATCATACGTCTGATCATATTAGGGTACCAATCCCAGCTAACTTCGTTTTCGTACATGCCTCCGGATAAGCGATACCTCTTCGGTGCGGGAGCTTCGAGTTCCGGGACTACTCGGGGTGGCGATGCGGTAGGTAACTGCGGTTCCTTCCCGTGAGCATGAGTCATCGGATCGGATGATGATGAGGATGGCGTCGACATCCCTACAGGTAAGCCGTGTATGCGCGCGTATGAGTGAAAGAGGTAAAGAGATAAGATTACAAAGACTACACAAACATATGCAGTGCGTATCATTATAACTAATGGGTCGTCGCGGTTATAGTCTAGTATGCATGCAGCTTCTAGTTCGCTATAACCAATGGCTCTAATACCAATCTGTCACACCCTCAAAATCCACTAACGGAGTTTTACCGTCAGTGGGTGTGAACTATCAGGATCGGAATCATTAGTTATAATCAAACTATAAAACAAAGTTTTAAAACCATGAAAACGTTTACGAGTAATTAAATGCGGAAGCGTAAAACCATAGAAACCAATGTTGCGTCACGCAGGACGACTTAAAACCCAATGATAACAGTTTAAAATAAGTTTGCATAATTAAAAGTGTTTCAAGCAATGCATGATCCTAAACCGCGCGCTCGCCTCGGCTACCTGAGAATAACATACTAAAAGTGTCAACACAGGGTTGGTGAGTTCACGAGTTCAAATAAAATAAAGCGTTAGCGTTTGCGTTCAGCGTTTTGCGTTCAGCGTTTTACGTTAAGCGTTTTGCGTTAAGCGTTTTGCGTTACCAGATAGTGTTATGTCAATTATATATCTATAGGTAGCTAGCCTATAAAACAAGTATTACTAAGTGTTCGACACCGAAGCTGACTGTTTATCATTTGCCTTGCAACCAGGTCTATCCCGACCATGGTATGTGTTTAGCCAAGATTACACCCACTCGACCTCCAGTCGAGTTTAGCGTTAGGTGGGGTTTGTCAAACCCAGTAGTACTACTCAACAATGACTCGCTATTATCCAATATTAAACGGTTCGATGTGAATGAAGGACTTTAGTTAACGCGTTTGCCACTTAGTCTTTACAAGTGATATATAATCTATATTAACAAAATCTTAAATGCGTTTTCGGAGTATGTTATCTCCCCCAAGTGAAAAGCGTTTGAAAACAGTTAAAAAGGGGTAAGTGAACTCACTGTTTGCGAAGTATTCCCAAAATAAATCACCAAGATGCGCGTCACAGAAAAACTCTCTCTAGCGTTCTTCCTAGCACCTTAATCTCCAATCAAAAGCTTGAATAATTGATTGTATGTGTGTATATGAGGCCGATCGCAAGGGGGGGGGGTCTAGAGTTGCCGTCGGGTTTGGGAGAAGTGGGAGAGGGAGCTAGGGTTTGATAATATTATATAATAATAACATGTTACACTTTAGTCCCTAAACTTCCAAATGTTACTTCTCTAGCTTAATTAACTTAGTTTTGCACATTGAGTTAACATTATATAACATGTTATCACATAACACATAATCCTAACACATAATTATCACATAATTATTGTTTTGACGTTTCTCGTTTATTCACCAATCGTTTGCGTCAACTCGTTTGCGTTTCGGTGCAATTCCCGAAAGACTACACATGTAGTAAGTGTCAAGCGTCATTTAAACCCTAGTTTAAATGTAATGAGGTGTGCGTTATAGATTCAGTGATCTAAAGTTTGAATTGACGGAGTTGAGTTAACGGAGTTAACCTGAAATTGACGATTGTCACATCATTCCCATGTTAGTCGTGATGAGTGTCTGAAAAAGTAAGAAAAATTTTCAGTTTGTCATACTTTTAAAGTATTGTCCCTAACAGTCCACGACTAACAGAATCCTAACGCCGTTAGTTTCAGGTCTCCGGAAAAACGGTTTTGGTCGGAAAACTCAATTTTTTCCCCGAAAACTCAACATTTTAGTCCCAAGCATCTTAGTAACTTAGTATCAGACCTTTAGGAATCTTTTTTCTAGTAAAAGCCTCAACTATTGAGGTTGTTGAAACCCTAGAACAATCGTCGGAATCGGTTGATGGTACTCAAATGGTGGTAGCTGGTTAGCGCTGAGTCACTTGGCGATGGGTGCGGTGTTTAGGTGGTGTTTTCCGACAAAAAATTTGAATTTTTCGGCCAAAAATGTTTTCCCGGCGACCTGAAACTAACAGCGTTAGGATTCTGCTAGTCGCGGACCATTAGGAACAAATACTTTAAAAGTTGGGACCATCAGTAGCCAATTCATTAATTGGGACCAGCAGTGACCAAAAAACAATAATTGAGATCATTAAAAATCAATAAACCAAAAAATAATGAGGTGGCTACATTATAAAATGGTTTTCGTCTAAGTGTAGAAAACATTGAGGTGGTGAAACTCGTATTTACTATCGAGTGGTATTTGTGTCAAGTTTTGTACAGGAGTTAATGATACATAACATCGTATAAAATAGTATATATGGACATACCTTGTTAGATTAAACGCAATGCAATGCAATGCAATGCATTTAGATTATTTGTGATATGGATGATGAGTTAGATGAGAGATACAAGAAAAAGAGAGAGAGAGTGTGTGTGTTTAGGAAAATTCTCGTCTAAGTTCATGTATTTGAGATGTGTGAAAGAATGAAAAAGAAAATGAGAAAATAGAATAAATATAGCAGATGATATAAAATGTATTTACATACTTTGCATTAATAATAGTTTAAATGTCTAACCATAACACTTGTCTGCACCGCATAAGTTCGTTATCACATACACACAACGCTTAACATTTAATAAGATTATTCAAATTATAAAAATATCCACAATAATCATTAATATATAACAATAACAATAAATACCTTACAAAACAAATAAGTTATACTATGAGTCTATGAGTACCTATTTACTTTTTAATCACTTTGTGAGCGAAAAGGAAAAATCTGTGTTTGACCAATCATTAAACAACAGCCTAGTCCATATCATTGGCTATCATAACCACAAAAATGAGGTTTGCATATATTGTTGTGTGCACACATACCAATAACCAAGTGATTTGATGGTAGTAGCTTCATGAATTTATTTATAAGAGTTCATGGCTTTTAGGGGAGCCTAAAGTAGTTTGTTTTATGTTGAGCAACGGTTTTTCTATTTGTGTGTTTCTTTTAGGGATGGCTGGTCGGGTCATCACGTTATGTATTTGAAGAGGTAGGTCCTAGCAGAGCCCAGTTGGACCCGCAAGACTCACCTCAAACAGGGACGTCTGCGCAGAAACCAACTGGATCCGCAGGACCAACCATGCTCAGAGACGTGACGTCCTTACGCGCAGTACGCAAGCTGGTCCCGCAGGAAATGCCTCCCAATGGTGAAGGACTCCGCCTGTCCCCGCAGCCTCGGATACAAGCCATTAGGGAAGGCCACCCGCGCAGCAAGGCTACACGCACAAGGCACTTAGCTCTCAATCGTTCAGTGTCACCTGAAGGAATGAGCGAAGCCGGGAACAATCCCGCACAAGGGCGGGAGGGGGAATACTCCCGCCCAAATAAGCCAGTCCGTACGATACAGGAAGATCTTCTGTACTGTACCTGACGAGGTATGGGAAAAAGATCTGACTAAAGATACGACAGCTTATAGACAACAGTATGGCGAGCAGCATGCTCCTACACTGTATGTCACTATTAGCCGCTGCCTACTCACCAACTCTTGTCATACCACGTGCGTAGCTGACAGTTGGTGGAAAAGGAATAGTATACAGCAGGCCTGGTCGCTGTCAGCCGCTACCTACCCACCAACTACCAGCAGGGCACGTGCGTAGGCTACTGTTGGTGGAACAGGAACACTGTTGCAGCCGGCCATACCTCCTTGGAAACCTACCTTCGGCTATAAATACCACAAATGGTATGACCATCTCATCTGATCATATCTTGTCACATTATCATCATATTATACCTGATATCTGCTCTAGCAATCTCTTAATATACTTTTATATTTAAAGAGCAATCTAGTCTGATTCTCACGCCGGAGGGTGGTCACAAGGAGGAACCACCCCCCCTTCTCAGTGACGAGCTCACGGTGTCTGTTTTGCAGGTTATTAGAAGAACCATCTTCAAAGGGTCTAACCCCTCGTGGGAAACATCTATCTAACCCCCAGGTTACCAGTAATCTGCCCGGGGACCGGTTAGTGTTTCTTCATTGGCGCCATCCGTGCATAAAGCTAGAACTTCATTTTTCTCCAGTTTTTTCAAACTTCATAAAAGATGGTTAGAGAAATTCCGGTAACCACAACCCCAGCTACTGGGGGGAATACCGGTAACACAGTTTTTACAAACACTACCCCGGTTACCCAAGCCGGGGCAAGTGAAGTAAATTTTACGAACACTACCCCAGTTACTCATGCTGGGGCAAGTGCAGTAAATGATCGCCTACTGGGATCCACTGATACCCAGGTTGAGAAACGAAGACTCCCTGTGACATCTGCCCGATCCGACCCGACCCAGGTACCCGTTTCTCTGACCCGATCTCTTTCTTTTATGATTTAATATTTATTTATACTTATATTTTACTTTTAATAATAATAATATATTTTCCTTCCCGCCTCTTTCTCTCTCTTTCTTTCCGCCGTCCCGTCCCTCTTCCTTCTCTCTTTCCGCCTTCTTTTCCCTCTTGTCGCCGTCCCGCCCTTACGCCTTGTTTCCCTCTAACTCTTTGCTTGTCCTTTGTTCCTTCCCGCCTAAGGTTGTCTGCGCAGCTCCACGCGCCAGACCCCTTACAAGGAATCCTGCGTGAAGACCACCTGTTACAGCGATACGCGAGACGAACTCTTCTCGCAGCGCGCTAAGAATTGTAATTCTTCTCGCAGCGCGCTAAGAATGGTAGTTCTTCCCGCGACGCGCTAAGGATTTTTAGTTCTCGCAGCGCGCTAAGAATCGTAGTTCATCCCTCGACGCGCGAAGAATTATAGTTCTTCCCGCGGCGCGCTAGGAATTTTAGTTCCTCCCGCGGCGCGCTAAGAAATGTGATTCTTCCCGCGGCGCGCTTAGAAATGTAGTTCTTTCCGCGACGCGTTAAGGTTGGTTCTGTCTGCCTTCGCGCTCGCGCTCTCTTGACCTTCTGTGTCTGCCTTCGCGCTCGAGCTTTCCCGCGCTAACCCTTTGAGTTTTCTTCTGTTTAATCTAGCCGTTTGCTTTTGTGTTGTCTTATCTTTTCTGCTGTTGACCTAATCTGCTTTATGTCTGAAAAGTTACTTTCGGCGCAGCATGCGCACCAACCCCATTGGTTGGCAGAAAAAGTGACTGACATTATCTTTTGAGATCTGCTTTTTCCATGCCTGACCAGTACCTTTATCTGACCCGCCCATGCTTTTTACTGTTCCATGTCAGCTTTATCTTGCCCCCTGCAGCTGCCATATCTTTTGATATCTTTTGCTTTTGGAATCTTTTACTTTTTGGAGATCTTTTCCCCCTTTTCTAGGGATTGTGTTCCCTAGAGTTTCTCTATAAATAATAATGTTATTTTTCCTAACACATCACACACAAACACTTAAACTCTCCTGTTCTCTCTTGCTCCTTGCTGTTGTTCTTCCTCTGCCTCCGTCTTCCTCTCTGCCTCCGTCTTCCTCCCTGTTCTGCCCTGCTTTTCCGGTAATATATATATTATATATGATAACTTACTTATTAATTATGCTAACTTATAATCAAGACTTAAAACAAATCATTAAAACAATAATCTTATTTTTAGGTTAACTTGTGCTTGTTTAAAGTTGGTTCTTGCATTATTTTTCACCGCATCTTTATCAAGTGAGTAATCTCGTACCTAATCCCTTTTTATTTTTAATGTTTTGGGATGTTCATGTGTTCGTACAAACTTGAGTCTTAAACTTGTTTATGAACTTTAGTCGCGCAGTATCCCATGTGTTGAGGACGTTTACTTGGCTGTTTATTTGTATGTGTGTATCATTAACCGCTTTGTTCGGCCTATTCCGAAGTTTTCATGGATCCATTAGATGAACACGGGAGACCTATCGTTTACGGTTTTCTTTGTTTACACTTGCACAGATGTTTTCTCGTTTTTGTGCTCAATTGGGAGCACGGATTGAACTATGAACTATGAGCTATGATCTATTTAGGCTTGATCACAATCTGATTGCACCCTTGTTAAACACCAGACATACACGTGTTGCGCGCAGATTTATTGTTATCTATGTATTGTATTAAACTTGATTTCTCACCAACACGCAAGTGTTTGACGTTTATTTTAACACATGTTCAGGTTTGCAGTAGCTGTTTTGGAGCTTGTGGACACATAGGAAGTTTTCTTTATTTTGGACCTAGATTAAAATGTATCAAGACAAGTTATTTGTTGTTCTAATATTTTGCCTTATAATATATTGATTTATGTTATCTTGTGTTTACCCTGCGCGTGCGCGAATGAATGTATTTATTAAATATTGACACCCAATAGTGTCACGAGTAATGAAACAATATGTGGCGCCCCGATGTATAATCCGCCTTTGGTCGGGGTGTTACAGATTGGTATCAGAGCTCGTTGACTTTAGGATAGGTGGTTAGACTTAACGGCCTAGAATACCTAAGAGTCCCTTCTCGCGCATGAGAGAAATCTCATGTTTGCACGCTTATTGTTAATTACTCGTTATTTATGAATATGCTCGCGTTGCGCAGTGTATGATTTTATGTTTCATTTCGCGATATTTCGATTTTTGTTGAATTTCGATTTTTATTGATTTTACTTACATATTCGTTTGTTGGATTTGAAAATCCGAAAAGTCATGGTGATACATGAATAGTTGATTTTCAATTTCCATTTACGATTATGTTCTGAGGTTGGAGACTTGAAAAGTCATGGTGATACATGAATTGTCAACCTCCAATACTCATTTTCTTGTATATTTTATATTGAAGATTGAAAAGTCATGGTGATACATGAATCGTCAATCTCCAATACTCGTTTGCTCGTATATTTTAAATTGGGAATTCGGAAAGTCATGGTGATACATGAATTGTCGATTCTTGATTCGAATTCGTTACCTCTATTAAGTCTGCATTTAGGGTCATTTATTTTACTTTAACTTTTGACAGTAACTGACTCCGTGAAACCAAGCTTTTCGAGGTTATACTTTGCGCTAAAACCAAGATATTAACTAAAATTAAAACTTTTATAGAATGCCTCCACTATCAGCTCGCCATCTCAAGAAGAAAGAAGCCGCGCGCAGACGTTCGCAGCAACGTTCCCAGGAAATGGCCGCCGCAATAGCCCAAGCTTTGAGCCAAAACAATACCAACACCTCTGGTTACAACATTAAGTCCTTTAACGCGGGTAACCCTCCAAAGTTCACAGGTCTTGAAGGAGCCACCGTGATGCTCCAGTGGCTTGAGAAAATAGAAAACACTTTCCTCCACACCCAATGCCCCTCAGACAGACGAACCCTATATGCTTCCAGTGTCCTGGAATCTAGAGCGCTTACATGGTGGAATGGAGTAGCTCATGCGCGTGGCGCAGAAGCTGCTTCCAGCATGCTCTGGGAGGAATTTAAGGATCTCTTGACGCGAGAATTCTGCCCTCCCAACGAAGTTAAGCGCCTGGAGGAGGAATTTTGGAATCTTAAGCAGTACAGTGGCGAAGCGCGCGAGTACGCGACGCGCTTCCATGAACTAAGTTTGCTTGTCCCTCACCTTGTTACCCCTTCACGCCGAGCCATCGAGAAATTCCTTGGGGGTCTCCCCATGGAAATTCAAGATTCTGTATGGGCCAGAAACCCAGTAACCCTCTCTGACGCCATCGAGTTGGCCGCTGTGCTCAGCGACAACCATGTCAGAGCAGGAACCCTGTTCCTGCGGGGATCTGAAAAGACCAAACTCACCAAGACTGTTCCTGAACCAACAGAAACCAAACCAGAACCCTCAAACCGTAACAACCTCAAGCGCAGGCGCAAAGCCTATGCGCTTACCAACCCGCCCATTGTCCAGCAACCCATCTACCAACCTCCAGTTTACGCGCCTAACCCTCTGACAGCCTACCCAACTCCTCCTGTAGCCCACAACTATGCCTTAACCAATCCAGCACTCCCTGCCCCGCCACTTAAGAAACCTTACACAGGAAATCAACCCTTTTGCCCAACCTGTAGACTTCACCACCCAACCCAAACCCCGTGTCGACAATGTAACCGATGTGGCCGCGTTGGTCACTCTGCCGAATACTGTAGAGTCCCACTCGCCAACCCAATTGCGCCAACACCACCAGTCTACCCGCAGAACCCACAACCAACCTACCAAAACCCACGACCCAGGTCGTGCTATAACTGCGGTGATCCCAGTCATTTCCGGAACGCGTGCCCGAGACTACAAGTTCAGATCACGCAAGTGAATCCGGTGAACCAGATTTCAAACCAAGTGACGCGTGGACGAGCTTTTAACATAACCGCGCACCAAGCGCAAGCGAATAATGACGTAGTTAATGGTACATTTTTGCTTAACGGATTTTATGCTTCTGTACTTTTTGATACTGGCGCCGATCGAAGTTTTATTTCTCGCGCGTTTGAGCAGAAGCTTGCGCGACCGCGCAACGATTTAAAAGAAAATTTTTCAGTTGAATTGGCTAATGGCGAAACTGTTTTAATTAACTCAGTGATTAAGGATTGCACGCTTAACCTTAATGAGCATGATTTTCTAATCGATCTCATCCCCATGCCTCTTGGAAGCTTTGATGTTATCATTGGTATGGACTGGCTTACGCATAATCGCGCCGAAGTTATTTGCGCCAAGAAGATGATTCGCATACCTCGAGAGAATGGTGATCTTCACATCTACGGCGAGAAACCCTCCAGTGGTCTTAAACTTATGTCTTGCGCCGAAGCCCGAAGGCTCTTGAGGAAAAGGTGTATTGCATTCTTAGCCCATGTGGTTAAACCTGCTGAAGAAAAGAAGAAGCTTCGCGATATCCCTGTTGTGTGTGATTTCCCTGAAGTTTTTCCTGATGATCTTCCTGGTATCCCTCCCGCTCGTGAAGTCGAGTTCCGTATTGATCTTGTCCCTGGTGCTTCCCCCGTAGCTAAATCTCCTTACCGTCTTGCGCCCGCTGAGATGCAAGAATTGGCAAGCCAACTTCAAGAGTTGACTGCTAAAGGATTCATCCGCCCTAGCTCTTCGCCCTGGGGTGCTCCGGTGTTGTTCGTTAAAAAGAAAGATGGATCGTTTCGCATGTGTATAGATTACCGCGAGTTGAACAAACTCACCATTAAAAACCGGTATCCCTTACCGCGTATTGACGACCTCTTTGATCAACTCCAAGGTGCCTCTTGTTTCTCGAAGATTGATCTCCGCTCTGGCTATCACCAGTTGCGCATCCGCGATGAAGATGTTTCGAAGACTGCTTTTCGAACTCGTTATGGCCATTTTGAATTCTTGGTCATGTCCTTCGGTCTAACCAACGCACCCGCCGTTTTCATGGATCTAATGAATCGGGTGTGTAGGCCCTTCTTGGATAAATTCGTGATCGTGTTTATCGATGATGTTCTGGTGTATTCTAAGACCAAGGCCGAGCATGAGCAACATCTCCGATTGGTGTTGCAGAAGCTTAGAGCCGAGCAGCTCTTTGCCAAGCTTTCCAAGTGTGAATTCTGGTCTGATGAAGTACAGTTTCTTGGTCATGTTGTCAACAAGATGGGTATTCATGTCGACCCATCCAAAATTGAAGCAATCAAGAACTGGATTACGCCATCTACTCCTACCGAGATCCGTTCCTTTTTGGGCTTGGCTGGTTATTACCGGCGCTTCATTTCGAACTTCTCGAAGATCGCTTTGCCTTTAACAGCTCTAACGCACAAAGGTAAACCGTATATTTGGGGCTCGAAGCAAGAAGAAGCCTTTCTGACGCTCAAGCGTTTGTTGTGTGAAGCTCCTGTCCTTGCGTTACCTGAGGGTAATGAAGATTTTGTCGTGTATTGCGATGCATCCAACCAAGGTCTCGGTTGTGTTCTTATGCAACGAGGCAAGGTTATCGCTTACGCATCAAGGCAACTCAAGGTTCATGAAAAGAATTATACAACTCACGATCTCGAACTTGGTGCAGTTGTTTTTGCCTTGAAGATCTGGAGACACTACCTTTATGGTACTAAGTGTATCCTCTACACTGACCATAAAAGCCTTCAGCATATCTTTGATCAGAAGGAACTTAACATGAGGCAACGCCGATGGAACGAACTCATCAGCGATTACGATTGTGAGATCCGGTATCATCCTGGTAAGGCTGATGTGGTAGCCGATGCGCTCAGCCGAAAACCCTGCCAACTTAACTGTATCTTGCCGCGCACCCAGCTTCACTTCGCGCCGATCCAAAGCAACCTTGAATCGCGCATTCGTGACGCGCAGCGCGCATCCATCAGCAACGGTAACCTTCGCGCCGAGTTAGCGTGTGGCGCGGAAGCGCACTTTGTCCCTAATCTGAGTGGAATTCTCTGCTATCTTAATCGCATCTGGATTCCCTTTGATGAGAATCTTCGCGCTGATATCCTGAGTGAGGCGCATAAATCTCGATATTCCATTCATCCTGGCGCTGATAAGATGTACAAGGATTTGCGCATTACTTATTGGTGGCCCGGTATGAAGAAAGATATTGCTGTGTTCGTAGCTAAATGTCTGACTTGTTCTAAAGTAAAAGCTGAACACCAACGCCCATCTGGTTTGCTCGAACAACCAGAAATTCCTATGTGGAAATGGGAAGGTATAGCGATGGACTTTATTACCAAGTTACCTTTGACAGCAAGCAAACATGATAGCATTTGGGTAATAGTGGATCGTTTGACTAAGTCTGCTCACTTTCTGCCCATTCGTGAAAACTACCGTGTTGAGCAACTCGCGCAGCTTTATGTCAAGGAAATTGTCTGCCGCCATGGTACTCCTTTGAGCATCATATCCTATCGCGATGGCCGTTTTATATATCGCTTTTGGAAATCTCTCCAATCTGCGCTAGGAACTCGCTTGGACATGAGTACGGCATATCATCCCCAGACTGACGGTCAGTCTGAGCGAACTATTCAAACTCTTGAGGATATGCTCCGATCTTGTGTTCTTGATTTTGGAGGTAATTGGGATTCACACCTGCCTTTGATTGAGTTCTCTTATAATAACAGCTATCATTCCAGTATCGGTATGGCCCCATTTGAAGCACTTTATGGTCGTAAGTGCCGCTCCCCGATTTGTTGGAGCGAAGTGGGAGAGGCTCAAATCACAGGACCCGAACTTGTTCAAGAGACAACCGATAAAATCGCCAAGATCCGTGATCATCTGCTGACTGCCAGAAGCCGACAGAAGAGTTACGCAGATCGTAGGCGGAAGCCTCTCGAATTTCAAGTTGGTGATCTTGTTCTCCTCAAAGTGTCGCCCTGGAAAGGTGTTGTCCGCTTTGGGAAGAAAGGTAAGCTTGCTCCTCGATATGTTGGACCATTTAAGATTCTCGCGCGTGTAGGAAAAGTTGCCTACAGACTTGACCTGCCGCCCGCGCTCAGTAATGTGCATCCAACGTTCCTTGTATCCAATCTCAAGAAGTGTTTAGCTGACGAGAACCTTCACATTCCACTTGATGAAGTTCAAGTTGATGAAACTATGCATTTCGTTGAGAAGCCTGTTGAGATTATGGATCGCGAGGTTAAGCAAACCAAGCGCAGTCACATCCCTATCGTGAAAGTTCGCTGGGAGTCCAAGCGCGGAGCCGAGCTTACATGGGAAAGGGAAGATCAAATGAAGATCAAGTACCCGCACCTGTTCTCTGCGCAACCTACTTCAAGATAAATTTCGGGACGAAATTTCTTAAAGTAGGGGAGACTGTGACATCTGCCCGATCCGACCCGACCCAGGTACCCGTTTCTCTGACCCGATCTCTTTCTTTTATGATTTAATATTTATTTATACTTATATTTTACTTTTAATAATAATAATATATTTTCCTTCCCGCCTCTTTCTCTCTCTTTCTTTCCGCCGTCCCGTCCCTCTTCCTTCTCTCTTTCCGCCTTCTTTTCCCTCTTGTCGCCGTCCCGCCCTTACGCCTTGTTTCCCTCTAACTCTTTGCTTGTCCTTTGTTCCTTCCCGCCTAAGGTTGTCTGCGCAGCTCCACGCGCCAGACCCCTTACAAGGAATCCTGCGTGAAGACCACCTGTTACAGCGATACGCGAGACGAACTCTTCTCGCAGCGCGCTAAGAATTGTAATTCTTCTCGCAGCGCGCTAAGAACGGTAGTTCTTCCCGCGACGCGCTAAGGATTTTTAGTTCTCGCAGCGCGCTAAGAATCGTAGTTCATCCCTCGACGCGCGAAGAATTATAGTTCTTCCCGCGGCGCGCTAGGAATTTTAGTTCCTCCCGCGGCGCGCTAAGAAATGTGATTCTTCCCGCGGCGCGCTTAGAAATGTAGTTCTTTCCGCGACGCGTTAAGGTTGGTTCTGTCTGCCTTCGCGCTCACGCTCTCTTGACCTTCTGTGTCTGCCTTCGCGCTCGAGCTTTCCCGCGCTAACCCTTTGAGTTTTCTTCTGTTTAATCTAGCCGTTTGCTTTTGTGTTGTCTTATCTTTTCTGCTGTTGACCTAATCTGCTTTATGTCTGAAAAGTTACTTTCGGCGCAGCATGCGCACCAACCCCATTGGTTGGCAGAAAAAGTGACTGACATTATCTTTTGAGATCTGCTTTTTCCATGCCTGACCAGTACCTTTATCTGACCCGCCCATGCTTTTTACTGTTCCCTGTCAGCTTTATCTTGCCCCCTGCAGCTGCCATATCTTTTGATATCTTTTGCTTTTGGAATCTTTTACTTTTTGGAGATCTTTTCCCCCTTTTCTAGGGATTGTGTTCCCTAGAGTTTCTCTATAAATAATAATGTTATTTTTCCTAACACATCACACACAAACACTTAAACTCTCCTGTTCTCTCTTGCTCCTTGCTGTTGTTCTTCCTCTGCCTCCGTCTTCCTCTCTGCCTCCGTCTTCCTCCCTGTTCTGCCCTGCTTTTCCGGTAATATATATATTATATATGATAACTTACTTATTAATTATGCTAACTTATAATCAAGACTTAAAACAAATCATTAAAACAATAATCTTATTTTTAGGTTAACTTGTGCTTGTTTAAAGTTGGTTCTTGCATTATTTTTCACCGCATCTTTATCAAGTGAGTAATCTCGTACCTAATCCCTTTTTATTTTTAATGTTTTGGGATGTTCATGTGTTCGTACAAACTTGAGTCTTAAACTTGTTTATGAACTTTAGTCGCGCAGTATCCCATGTGTTGAGGACGTTTACTTGGCTGTTTATTTGTATGTGTGTATCATTAACCGCTTTGTTCGGCCTATTCCGAAGTTTTCATGGATCCATTAGATGAACACGGGAGACCTATCGTTTACGGTTTTCTTTGTTTACACTTGCACAGATGTTTTCTCGTTTTTGTGCTCAATTGGGAGCACGGATTGAACTATGAACTATGAGCTATGATCTATTTAGGCTTGATCACAATCTGATTGCACCCTTGTTAAACACCAGACATACACGTGTTGCGCGCAGATTTATTGTTATCTATGTATTGTATTAAACTTGATTTCTCACCAACACGCAAGTGTTTGACGTTTATTTTAACACATGTTCAGGTTTGCAGTAGCTGTTTTGGAGCTTGTGGACACATAGGAAGTTTTATTTATTTTGGACCTAGATTAAAATGTATCAAGACAAGTTATTTGTTGTTCTAATATTTTGCCTTATAATATATTGATTTATGTTATCTTGTGTTTACCCTGCGCGTGCGCGAATGAATGTATTTATTAAATATTGACACCCAATAGTGTCACGAGTAATGAAACAATATGTGGCGCCCCGATGTATAATCCGCCTTTGGTCGGGGTGTTACACTCCCCCGCCAAACTCTCGATGAAGTCAAGGCATGGGCGGAGGCACGACAAAAGGAATTCCAGGCCGAGTTGAACGAACGCTTGCGTTCCATACAACAGGCCGACGAATTCGAATACTGGGAGGATGACTCGGAGGAATCCGACTCCGACGCGAACCCTCGCCATAGGGCAAAAGGGAAGCGTAAGGAAATGGATTCCCAACCGAAAAGGCATTTTGGACAAGCATTCAAACCAAAAAGCACAGGAAGTCCACGAGACTTCTCCAAAACGTTCAGACCAAACATTGCAAATGCAGGAACGTCCAAGTTTGCAAGGGACATTGCGGAAGCAATCGCCCCAAAGAGTGCCAAACAAATGCCTAACATAGGCACATATGACGGTATATCTGATCCAGACGATCATTTGAACAGGTTCATAGCTGGGGCAACCGTCAGCAATTGGACGGAACCCACGTGGTGCTACATGTTCCAAATGACGCTTGTTGGGGCTGCTAGAGCTTGGTTTGATCGTCTACCGGTCAACCACATCTACGACTGGGCAGACTTCCAGCAGAAGTTTAGCCAACACTTCAGCCAGCAACGGAAGTATACCGAGGAGCAATGGACAATCCTCAAATGCATACGAGAAGAAGATGAATCTCTGCCAAACTTCATCACTCGCTTCAACTCAAAGAAGCTAAGTTTGGGCAATATCAGCGAAGATCTTGTTCGCGCAGCCTTCATCCAGGGCGCGCATGACCCAGAGCTCATCCGCACCCTAACGGGTAAAGATGGTATGCCATCCACATGGGATGCCATCATGACAGCAGCAAAACACTATGCGGAAACGGAGAAGCAACTGGGTAGAGATCTCCCACAGAGCACAAACCTCTACACTCAGAAGACGAGAGAAGACAATGTCCTCACCGCCCGATTAAATAAAAAGCGGAAGCTAGGCATTTGGCAGTCAAGGGTAAACTTTGACACCTCATCCGGCTTACAACATCGATTGGGCGGAAGGGATAACGTACAGCCGCACCGAAACTCCAGATGGACGCCACTCACCAAAAGCGTCACTGAGATATTCGCCACTGAAGAGCTCCCGTGGCCAAAGCCTCCAATGATCCGACATCGTCACGATGCTGATCGGAGCAAATACTGTGACTTTCACAAGACAAAAGGCCACAACACTGAAGAATGCATAGACGTAAAAGACATGGTTGAAGCATTTGTCAGAGATGGGACGCTCGCGCACCTCGTGGCGCAATAAAGGCTGAGCAGGCGGGTGCGTGTAGAACCCCAGCTGGGGAAAACACGGATAAAAATTCCAGCTTTAATATCGAGACTACATGCTGCGTAAAGAACGAGATCCCGAACCAGGTGCGTATCGGCTCGATGGCACTCCCATCCCAACAACATGGAAGGGAGCTCATTTACACAGTTTGCATGTAAATCAATTCCAATTTGTAAAGAAGGCCAAGAGCCACTTCTAATGGAAATGATTCTCTTTAGAACATCGAAGCTGATGATTTTACTTTTCTGCACTAATATGACGATATTCACATTATGCGAAGTCGTTGCGTGGGAAGGCGGTTCTACCCGCACAAACCCAATAATGTGAAAAAACCTTCACGCAGGTCAGTTGAAGGGGAAAGGTTCAGCACCCAAAAATGAAAGTGCCGGTCTATCCGCACGAATCATAATGAGGAAACTGAACAATAACCTATCAACAACCGTGCGTCGAACGGTTAAACTATGCAACACTGGTGACGGCATTCACATTACGTGAAGTCGTTGCGTGGGAATGCGGTCCTACCCGCACAAACCCAATAACAGGAAAAAACCTTCACGCAGGTCAGTTAATGGGGAAGAGTTCAATTATTCCATTAAATGAAAGTGCCGGTCTATCCGCATGAATCATGAAAGGAAACTGAACACTAACCTATTGACAACCGCGCGTCGAACGGTTCAAAACAAAATTCTCAAAAGGATGAGGAAAACCTACACGCAGGTCAGATAAGGGTAAAGTTTCGCCATCCTACTAAGTGCAAGTGACGGTTCTACCCGCACAATCACGAAAGAGGAAGCAAAACTTCACACCTATTATCAACCACGTTCAAAGGTTAACTTATCCTCAAAAGATGAGGAAAACCTACACGCAGGTCAGATAAGGGTAAAGTTTTGCCATCCTACTAAGTGCAAGTGACGGTTCTACCCGCACAATCACGAAAGAGGAAGCAAAACTTCACACCTATTATCAACCACGTTCAAAGGTTAACTTATCCTCAAAAGATGAGGAAAACCTACACGCAGGTCAGATAAGGGTAAAGTTTCGCCATCCTACTAAGTGCAAGTGACAGTCCTACCCGCACAATCACGAAAGAGGAAGCAAAACTTCACACCTATTATCAACCACGTTCAACAGGTTAACTTATTTTACACTTGGAAAATTGCTAATTTAAACTAAATATGCAAGTCATAAGTTTATAAAGCAAGAAACCCAAAGAAGGAAATAACAATCTTATACGCAAAAAGATTAATATTTCACAAATGAATTATTACAAGAATGGCCGGGTAACTACCCGCCTACGAAAAGAAGAAAATAAATCTATACAAGCTAAAACTATCCTAGCAGTGGGAAGGGATCTTCAGGATCAGGCTTCAGGGCCACTTCCACTTGGACCAGCCCCATCGGTAGAGCGTGGCAGTTCAAGGAAAGCTTTGAGGATAGCTAGCCCATCATCAGCAGCAGCTACTTGGTTCACCTTCTCCACCACTGGATGCGGGAAGGCGGCGTACTGATTTACTGCTTGGTCGTATATGGCTTCAGTATCAACATTGTACAAAGGGAAGTTGGAAGGCGGGAAGCCTTTCTCAACGAACCCTAGACCAAGCAGGAAGCCGGCCCGTTCCCCATCCTCGTGAGAAGCGTTGAGGGCTGCACTCATGGCATCATCGTAAGAAGTCTCTGAGAAGACCCGATGCACAACCTACAAAGAAAATATACAAGTGTCAAACACCTTTTCTATGAACAAAGGAAAGCGTGAAGACGTAAAGCTAAACATACCTGAGGCAACGCCTCTCGAAGAAGCCATTCCTTGGCAACCAGAGCTTCTTGGAGGGCGGCTTGAGCTTGGGTGCAGGCGCGTTCGGCTGCGCTTTTGTTAAGGTTGGCAAGTAGCACTTCCTTTGCAGCAGCCTCTTCAACGCCTTTAAGCTTCCGCTCGGTGTGGTCAAGCACGCCCCTCTGGTCCAGGATCTCTTGGAGCTTCTTGGCATCTTCCATCGCCAAGGCATCATGAGCACGTTGGAGAGCCTCTAATTTGGCCTTGAGCTCCTCGTTCTCCACGCGTAAAGGCTCAGCAACGGCTTCAGCCTTGGTCGCCCTCTCGGTTGCGTTCCTCGCAGTCTCCTTAGCCAGCCGAAGCTGTTCGTTAACAGCTTGGGCAGCCTTGGAGCGGGCCTCGAGTCGCGCTTGAACCTCAACCTCGAGGGCCTTGAAGGCCTTCTCCTTCTCCGCAGCAGCTGCGGCCAACTTTTGATTCTCCTCCCGAAGAGCCCGAGCATGAGATACGTCTTTGGCGCGAGCTGCTTTTAACTTGTCGTTTTCACGACAAAGCAGCTCGACGCGTGGCTGCATCCGGGCCTGGAGAACCCGAAGCTCATTGGTTAGCCTACCCTCCTGGTAGCTAGCCATGGCTTCCCCCAACGCACCATGGGGAGCAGCGTGGCGAGCCCATTCCACGCACTCCACAGGGGTACGAAGGGTTGTTCCTCGGCGTATGTTCCATCGCGGAACATACACTTCATTGGAATCCGACACTGCAAAAACAAAAAAGCAGTTAGGAAAAGATGATAAAAAATAAAAGTGAAAAAGGGCCAAAGGAACCCTACGCACCGGTAGGGTCTATAACAGGCCGATAGCGGCCGAACCCATCACCTGAACCCAAAGGAAATCCATCCAAAAGATCAGGCAGATGGGAAAGTGGCAAAGATTGGCGAGTACTCCCATGCGTACCTGATGGGCCGGCCGTCGGTGCCGGTGGCGGGGGCATGGTGGCAGCCGCCGCAGTCGCTGCCGCAGAATCCGCAGCAATCGTAACCGCCGGCTCGGTGAAAGATGCTGTAAAAATCGCACTTACCACCGGCGGTGACGACATCTCGGCTGGAATAGTCGGCTCAGACTGAGCAACTGAACCAGCGGGAGCAGGCGCAGGCGCCTGGGTCGACGCCTCAGGAAGGCTGACCAAGCCTACCGTCATCGGCGGAGAGGTACTACTCGGCACTCCACCCGGGAATGCGTCAACATCCACGCCTGCACAAGAAGATAAGTGTTAAAACAATAAATTTATGAAGTATGTTAAATCTACAAAAACAAGGATGTTTGTACTTACGGGTTTTCTTGAGCCTGAACGTACGAACAGGCGGGGACAAACCCGATGGAGCCGGTCTCTTGATGCCGGTCACCGTCGTCGTCGTTGGTTCTCCGGAGGTAACAGTCGTCGCCTCCGGAACAGTGGTCTTCTCACCACCGGGGCTCCCCGCCACCTCTTCACTATCTGACTCGGTGTCAGATAGGAGCACCGGATCAGCTGTGGAGGCCACCTTCTCCTTCCCTTTCCCACCGGCAGCCTTCCTCTTCCGCACCAGCGGAGGACCATCTGCGGATTCCTCAGAAGAGGACAGGATGTCAGGAATTCCAGCAGCGGGTACAGCATTGAGGGGTTGAGGATAGAGTATCGCCTTACCTGGCCGCCGTTGGCTCAGGATCTCGTGGCCCAGCGGATAGACCTCCACAAACCGATCCGCCGTTTGCTCCAGGATGGGCAACTCGTTCTCGTCCAGAGCACGAGCGCCCACCCGCACGGGACCGTCAGCTTCCCGCGGGTACAGGAGCGACTCCAAATCGTTCCCCTCTGAGAAAAGAAACAGTTAGAAGACAGACTCATATCAGCAAAAAAGACAAGACATACCATAAGGAATAGAGTTAAACCGTATTCGAGAAGGATGGGAAACCGGGACGCATCCTTCCATACCCGGCTCATCCCCAGCATCACCATCCCGGACTCCGCAAACCGGTAAACCGGAGATTGGACCCGGGATATCTTCGCGAATGTCACACCCGGCCCTGAGCGGCGGAAACAGCCGGGCGCGCGCGAGTGGGGATTGATAATTAAGCACGGGCCATTGCAAAGATTTATAGTAAGATTTTCATTGCGCATGAAATGTTTAATACAAATACATTACATTGTTTAAAAATTACATAAAAACATCCAAGTATAAAACTGTTGAAGATTTCCACGCCCTATCCCCTTGCGCGGCGGGAACAACCACGCGCATCGAAGGGATAGAACTAAAATCTTCCAAAAAGCTAGTTTTAGATGTTCAGCGTGAGGTGCTCTAAGTGTGACTCCATGCGCTACCTAGTTATCTCCTGAAAGACACGTAAAAACATTTGAATCAGTATAAACTGAGTGAGTTCACAAGTTTTAGTAACTTTATAAATCGCATTGCATCATAGTCTTGATAAAAATCATATTGAAACACATTTCTGATTTCATGTCTAAACATATACTTGATAATCCGTATGAAAACATAGATCTGACACATATTTCTGATAAAAGTCGTTCCGCGGGCTACGCGCGATCATTACTGGAAGTGTGCTCGTCTATGCGAAGTGGCGCTGCCACTACGAGCTAAATAATATAATGCCGTCCCGCGGTTTACGCGTGGACATTTCTGAAAAACCGTGCTCGTCTATGCAAAGAGGCGCTGCCCCTACGAGCTAATCAATAATTCCGTCCCGCGGGTTACGCGCGGACGTTGTGCCGGAAAACAAGGCGCTCGTCCATGCAAAGAGGCGCGACCCCTACGAGCGGGCTCAAACCCATAGTACTGCCCCATGACCATACTAGGCACTCGTCCATGCAAAGAGGTGCGACCCCTACGAGTGGGTGGATCAAACCAGCAGTCCCTACCCTTAGAGTTCCAATGGTAAAGTGATCACTTACTCGAGTTCTAGCGCACATACATCGAAAACCTTAGATAACCGTTCGCATTGCTCATCATGAAATATAATTTAAACACATAATCGCTTGCATAGCTTGTAAGTATACCATGATAAATCATTATTTAAGTACGTGTCCCTCGCCCCGAAAACAGTTTAAAAAAAACAGTGAAAACAGCGAGAATAGGGGCTGTGAGACTCACCTGTGGTTCTTGCTAAGGGATTAATCGAGATTCGGGTTTTCTTGGTGTTGGCCTCGGAATTGAAGGTCTAGAATGCGATTAAATAACAAGAAGTATATATATTAAGATCAAGAATTAGGAGAATATAAGGGTTGGAAAGCAGATCTCAAGGTTATATTCTTGGCTTACCTGGTAACAGGATCGGAAACGAAAACAACGGATGCTTGGGAGACGATTAGTGCAAGTTGCAGTTCTTAAGAGAGAAGTTTGAAGTGTGTTTTGGGTGATAATTTAGGTTACATATTTATAGGCAAACTCAAGGAAACACAATCCCTTGCTTTAGGGGATTGTAATCTCTTCATATCTAGGTGTAATGATGATAAAGTATGGAAATTATTATTATTTATTTAAGAGTGGAGTAGTGGATAAAAGATTTTGATTTGATTTGGACAGGACATGCAGGTCTGTGGTTGGTGGGAGTAGGGTGGCTGACAGTTGACTTTTCATGTTACAGTGTGCTTTTTCAGGTACTTTGTCAGTGTACAGTAAAAAGTGGAAAATCTCTGAAACACGCTACTGTTTCCCTTTGGGCGGGAGTAATCTCCTTACAACTGGAGAATAGACTAAGTGTTCTGCGCGTATTACTTTGTGCGCATAGCTTTCTGCGTGAAGGACATTTCTTTGCTGCGGGTAGGTGCGTGACCTTCTCGAAGTCAGGGACGTTGAGTTTCATTTGTAGATTCTCCAGGTGGTCTTGGTATTTCAACATAGTGATCAGTCATGTTGAAGTCAATTCCATCTTGGAGCTTCAGACAAACTAGTTCTCAATGTTCCCGCCATGCGGGAAGGTTAGTTCCCCTTCCGCACGCGCATAAACGATTTGGGATGCACCCGCCTTAGCATCATGCGAGACGGTCAACCCATTAGACAACATTAAGTTATAGAAACGTAAAACCAATACACTCGCGCATGGCGCATATAACATATGTCCACGCAGGTTCTTAACATGGTGCGCTCGCGCAGGGCGCACATAACATGCCCGCGCTGACTAATATGGCGCGCTCGCGCAGGGCGCACATAACATGCCCGCGCTGACTAATATGGCGCGCTCGCGCAGGGCGCACATAACATGCCCGCGCTGGTTCTAACATAGCGCGCTTAATATTTACAACCACCAAATTATTAGGTTGATTACTTAGTTTATAGGATTGAGAAATTTACCGGGTGTCACATTCTCCCCCTGTTAAGCGAATTTCGTCCCGAAATTTAGGAGACGTCGCTGGCAGAAGCCATGCTCTGAAAGAGGTGTGGGTATTTCTGGCGCATTTGATCTTCTCTTTCCCAAGTGAATTCAGGCCCACGCCTTGAGTTCCATTGAACCTTTACTAACTTGATTCGACTTCTGCGTAACTTTTGTTCTTTCCAATCGGTTACTGCTATAGGTTCTTCTACGAAGTGCAGTTGTTTGTCGATGTGAATCTCTTCCAACGGTAAAATCAACGTTTCATCAGATAAACACTTTTTGAGGTTGGACACATGAAACGTATCATGAACTCCACTGAGTTCGGCGGGTAAACGGAGTTTATAAGCAACCGGACCGATCCTTTCCAGGATCTCAAATGGTCCGATGAAGCGCGGATTCAACTTTCCTCGCTTGCCGAAACGGGGGACTCCTTTCCATGGAGAGACTTTCAAAAGTACTTTATCCCCTACTTGAAATTCCAATGGTTTCCTTCGCACATCTGCGTAGCTCTTCTGTCTATCGCGCGCTGTCTTAAGGCGATCCCTTATATGAAAAATCTTGTCTGTTGTTTCTTGGATCAATTCTGGACCAGTCATTTGCTTGTCACCCACTTCAGCCCAGCACAGTGGGGATCTACACTTGCGCCCATACAAAGCTTCGAACGGCGCAGCCTTGATGCTTGTGTGATAACTGTTGTTGTAAGAAAATTCAACCAATGGGAGATGAGTATCCCAGCTACCACCGAAATCGATTGCGCACGCGCGCAGCATATCTTCCAATGTCTGGATTGTTCGCTCGCTTTGCCCATCCGTTTGGGGATGATATGCCGTACTCATGTCAAGACGAGTACCTAAAGCCCCTTGTAACGATCTCCAAAACCTTGATGTGAACCGACTATCTCTATCAGAAATGATGGACACTGGGACTCCATGTTTTGAAACTACTTCTCGAATATACAGTCGGGCTAACTTTTCCATCTTATCGGTTTCCTTGATCGGCAGGAAGTGCGCTGACTTAGTTAGCCGATTTACAATAACCCAGATCGTGTCATAACCCCCAGGTGTCCTTGGCAGTTTGGTGATGAAGTCCATAGAGATTTGTTCCCACTTCCACATGGGAATTTCTGGCTGCTGAAGTAACCCCGACGGCTTCTGATATTCAGCCTTTACTTTTGAACACGTCAGGCACTTACTGACATACGTCGCGATGGCGCCTTTAAGATTGGGCCACCAATACAGCGCTTTAACATCTTGGTACATCTTGTCTGCGCCAGGATGTACGGAATACCGCGTCTTGTGAGCCTCGTTTAATACTCGCTCGCGCAATCCTCCCTTGAGAGGGACCCATATGCGGTTAGCGAAATATAGATTGCCGTTCTTAAGTTCCAAATTCTTAATCATACCCCCAAGGGATTCGTTTTTAGCAAACTCTGGTTTCAAAGCTTCTTGCTGAGCGTCTCGGATGCTGGTAAAGAGATCTGCGCGAATGGTCAGCCTCAGAGCCTTGACTCGTAGTGTTTTTATTCGCTCCTTCCTGCTTAGCGCGTCTGCCACCACATTCGCCTTTCCAGGGTGATACTTTATTTCACAATCATAATCGTTCAACAATTCAACCCATCTTCGTTGCCTCATGTTTAAATCCTTTTGATCAAATATATGTTGAAGGCTCTTGTGATCCGTAAAGATTATACACTTTGTACCATAGAGGTAATGGCGCCAAATCTTTAGCGCGAAGACAACCGCTCCAAGTTCCAGATCATGCGTTGTGTAGTTCTTTTCATTGGTCTTGAGTTGGCGCGAGGCATACGCTATGACTTTGTCTCGCTGCATAAGGACACATCCGAGTCCCTGATGTGAAGCGTCGCAGTAAACGACGATGTCGTCCGTCCCCTCGGGCAGAGACAAAATTGGCGCACTACATAACTTCTGTTTCAACATTTGAAACGCTGCTTCCTGATTTTCGCCCCAAACAAACTTCTTGTCTTTCTGAGTTAGCGCGGTCAGAGGTAGAGCTATCTTGGAGAAGTTCTCAATGAAGCGTCGATAGTAGCCAGCTAGTCCTAGGAATTGCCTCACCTCAGTTGGGGTTTTTGGCGCTTCCCAGTTTTCGATGGCCTTGACTTTGGAAGGATCAACGTGTATTCCTTTCTCGTTTACAACGTGACCGAGAAAGTGAACTTCTCTAAGCCAAAACTCGCACTTGGAAAACTTCGCATACAACTTTTCTTTCCTCAACAATTCCAAAATCAATCTCAGGTGTTGCTGATGCTCGGCCTTGGTCCGAGAGTAAATCAGAATATCGTCTATGAATACAATCACAAACTTGTCCAAGTATGGTTTGCACACGCAGTTCATCAGATCCATGAATACAGCCGGCGCATTAGTTAGCCCGAAAGGCATCTCTAAGAACTCATAATGGCCGTATCTAGTTCGGAAGGCTGTTTTCGACACATCTTCCTCATGGACCCTAAGTTGGTGGTATCCGGACCGTAGATCTATCTTCGAATAATAACTGGATCCTTGCAACTGGTCAAATAAGTCGTCAATCCTCGGTAAGGGGTACCGATTCTTGACTGTCAGCTTATTCAGCTCCCTGTAGTCAATACACATTCTGAACGAACCATCCTTCTTCTTAACAAACAGTACTGGAGCTCCCCAAGGTGAAAAGCTTGGGCGTATGAAACCCTTATCCAATAGTTCCTGTAACTGATTGGATAGCTCTTGCATCTCAGATGGAGCTAGTCGATAAGGCGCTCGAGCTACTGGCGCAGCTCCTGGGACTAAATCAATACGAAACTCGACTTGTCGCGGCGGCGGTAATCCGGGCAAATCTTCAGGAAAAACTTCTGGAAATTCGCGCACTACTGGTAAGTCTTCAATTCTTCGCTCATCTCCTTTCTTCTCTACTACATGCGCCAGGAAGGCGTAGCACCCTTTCCTTAGGCACTTGCGCGCCTTTAGGCACGAAATTAGTTTCGTCGCAACTCCCCTTCTTTCCCCTTGAATCACCAAGGTTTCTCCGTTCAACAGTGGGACCCGAACCTGCTTCTCATGGCAAATAACTTCCGCGTGGTTCTCGACTAACCAATCCATACCTATCACAATGTCAAAACTTCCCAAGTCTATTGGCAACAAGTTAATATTGAACCCGTGACCTCCCATGACTATTACACATTGTTCAGTTCTTTCGTTTGCGCATAACTGCCTACCATTGGCTAGTTCTATAGTATAAGGTGTGTCTAGCCTACTGGTTGCTAGGCCTAGGGAGTCTTTAAACTCAGCGGATATAAAACTTAGGTCAGCGCCAGTATCAAATACGACAGATGCAAAATGGCCATTAAGCAAAAACGTACCGGTTACCACATTCGGCTCTTCTTTAGCTTCGCCTGCGCCGATCACAAAAGCTCTCCCGCGAGCTTGGTTTCCCTTTTGCGGGCAATCCCGACTAAAATGCCCTGGCTTCCCGCATGCGTAGCATTTGTCGCTTGCTCCAGCTTCTCTGACACGGCAATTCATCGTCTTGTGTCCTGGTCTGCCACATTTGGCACATTCGATTCTTGCGCATTCACCCTCATGGTGATACTTGCATTTGTTGCACCATGGGCGAGGCCCGCTGTATCCTTTTCGCGGTGGCTCCGCGGCCTGAATCGCGTAAGTCCTTGCGCTTTCTTGCTTCTTGAACGGTGGCTGCTTGGAGTCGGACCCTCGGTGGTGAGAGTTCCACTTCCTCTTGGGATCAGAGGTTCGCTGCTCGATTCCGCGCGTAGTTAACATACCCGCACGGACCGTATCCCTTGTAAGGGTGATGGCCCGCGCTACCGCCTCATCAAAGGTTGGAGGCGCTGCGGCGTTGAGCGGAACCCTAACAACAGGAGGTAACCCAAAGATATACCTCTCGATCTTCTTTTCCTCCGTGTTTGCCATGTCTGGCACCAACTGGCAAAGCTCGTTGAACCGGTTGTTGTAGGCGTCGATATCCGTTCCTACCATGGTGTGGTTCCAGAATTCCTGTTGTAGGTTCTGAATTTCTGCGCGAGAGCAGAACTTTCTCATCAACATTTCCTTCAGTTCCTCCCAGGTCTTGTGAAGAGCAACTTCTCGCCCCAAGGTTTTCACTTGAAGCTTCCACCAAGACGAAGCTGCTTCTTGGAACATGCAGGTCGCGTAAAGGACCTTCTGGTTCTCACTACATCCGCTAATGGAGAGAACTGTCTCCATCTTGTCAATCCAGTTGTAGAGCCCAATGGCCCCTTCGGTACCCTTGAATGGCCAAGGCTTACAGGCCATGAATGTCTTGTAGGAGCATCCTTTGTCCAAGGCTCCTGATTCGGGTTCTGGGGTCTCATTCTGACGACCCTGACTTGATTCGGCCTTGCCGGCCTCATGTGTTGCGATCGCTTGCGCGATTATTTCCGCGAGTTCCTCGGGTGTCATGGTAATTCCCTTGGCTCTAGTTGGAGGCATTCTCGCTTTAAAAGAGTGAAAACATATCAATCTTAGCGCATGTATTCTGAGCACATAATATTATCATTATTTACTAGACACTGTGTGACCCGTGTTCCTAAGTGTGTGTATAGTTTCTTTTGAAAATATTTCATGCGATTTCCCCCAACGGTTATAGTCTAGGTTAAAACTTCTTTTCCTAGTTCGCTATAACCAGTGCTCTGATACCAATCTGTCACACCCGGCCCTGAGCGGCGGAAACAGCCGGGCGCGCGCGAGTGGGGATTGATAATTAAGCACGGGCCATTGCAAAGATTTATAGTAAGATTTTCATTGCGCATGAAATGTTTAATACAAATACATTACATTGTTTAAAAATTACATAAAAACATCCAAGTATAAAACTGTTGAAGATTTCCACGCCCTATCCCCTTGCGCGGCGGGAACAACCACGCGCATCGAAGGGATAGAACTAAAATCTTCCAAAAAGCTAGTTTTAGATGTTCAGCGTGAGGTGCTCTAAGTGTGACTCCATGCGCTACCTAGTTATCTCCTGAAAGACACGTAAAAACATTTGAATCAGTATAAACTGAGTGAGTTCACAAGTTTTAGTAACTTTATAAATCGCATTGCATCATAGTCTTGATAAAAATCATATTGAAACACATTTCTGATTTCATGTCTAAACATATACTTGATAATCCGTATGAAAACATAGATCTGACACATATTTCTGATAAAAGTCGTTCCGCGGGCTACGCGCGATCATTACTGGAAGTGTGCTCGTCTATGCGAAGTGGCGCTGCCACTACGAGCTAAATAATATAATGCCGTCCCGCGGTTTACGCGTGGACATTTCTGAAAAACCGTGCTCGTCTATGCAAAGAGGCGCTGCCCCTACGAGCTAATCAATAATTCCGTCCCGCGGGTTACGCTGCGGACGTTGTGCCGGAAAACAAGGCGCTCGTCCATGCAAAGAGGCGCGACCCCTACGAGCGGGCTCAAACCCATAGTACTGCCCCATGACCATACTAGGCACTCGTCCATGCAAAGAGGTGCGACCCCTACGAGTGGGTGGATCAAACCAGCAGTCCCTACCCTTAGAGTTCCAATGGTAAAGTGATCACTTACTCGAGTTCTAGCGCACATACATCGAAAACCTTAGATAACCGTTCGCATTGCTCATCATGAAATATAATTTAAACACATAATCGCTTGCATAGCTTGTAAGTATACCATGATAAATCATTATTTAAGTACGTGTCCCTCGCCCCGAAAGCAGTTTAAAAAAAACAGTGAAAACAGCGAGAATAGGGGCTGTGAGACTCACCTGTGGTTCTTGTTAAGGGATTAATCGAGATTCGGGTTTTCTTGGTGTTGGCCCTCGGAATTGAAGGTCTAGAATGCGATTAAATAACAAGAAGTATATATATTAAGATCAAGAATTAGGAATATAAGGGTTGGAAAGCAGATCTCAAGGTTATATTCTTGGCTTACCTGGTAACAGGATCGGAAACGAAAACAACGGATGCTTGGGAGACGATTAGTGCAAGTTGCAGTTCTTAAGAGAGAAGTTTGAAGTGTGTTTTGGGTGATAATTTAGGTTACATATTTATAGGCAAACTCAAGGAAACACAATCCCTTGCTTTAGGGGATTGTAATCTCTTCATATCTAGGTGTAATGATGATAAAGTATGGAAATTATATTATTTATTTAAGAGTGGAGTAGTGGATAAAAGATTTTGATTTGATTTGGACAGGACATGCAGGTCTGTGGTTGGTGGGAGTAGGGTGGCTGACAGTTGACTTTTCATGTTACAGTGTGCTTTTTCAGGTACTTTGTCAGTGTACAGTAAAAAGTGGAAAATCTCTGAAACACGCTACTGTTTCCCTTTGGGCGGGAGTAATCTCCTTACAACTGGAGAATAGACTAAGTGTTCTGCGCGTATTACTTTGTGCGCATAGCTTTCTGCGTGAAGGACATTTCTTTGCTGCGGGTAGGTGCGTGACCTTCTCGAAGTCAGGGACGTTGAGTTTCATTTGTAGATTCTCCAGGTGGTCTTGGTATTTCAACATAGTGATCAGTCATGTTGAAGTCAATTCCATCTTGGAGCTTCAGACAAACTAGTTCTCAATGTTCCCGCCATGCGGGAAGGTTAGTTCCCCTTCCGCACGCGCATAAACGATTTTGGGATGCACCCGCCTTAGCATCATGCGAGACGGTCAACCCATTAGACAACATTAAGTTATAGAAACGTAAAACCAATACACTCGCGCATGGCGC